>NC_057715.1:118084597-118090979 GCF_004010195.1 Chiloscyllium plagiosum | reverse complement strand
GATGGGTATATGAATAGGAAGGGTTTGGAGGGATATGGGCCAAGTGCTGACAAGTGGGACTAGATTGGGTTGGGATATCTGGTCGGCATGGATGGGTTGGACCGAAGGGTCTGTTTCCATGCTGTACATCTCTATGACTCTTTAATTTACTTGAACTATTGTATTTCCAGTCAATATTTGGAAAGTTAAAGGCCCCCATACCAACTATCCTGTTACTCTTGCTCTTATCGAGAATCATCTTTGCTGTCCTTAGTTAATATTAATCAGGAAAAGCAAGATCCCAATACTGACCACTGGGGAGCTCCATTACAATCATTCCCCCAACCCAAACATTACCCAATACCACTCTGTCTCTGTCTGTCTGTCTGTCCATCCATCTTATGATCCTGACAGACTGACAGATGGATGAACAGACAAACAGACAGACAGACAGACCTTGTGTTTGCTGCTAATACCAGCCTGGCGTCCTGAGGGGGATCTGTTTATTCCAACACTTTCTGCCTATTCCCCAATTCTCAATGCCGTGCTGTAATTTTATTGAATAACTTCCTGTGTAGGACCTTACCAAAAGCCTGAAGATCCAAATCTAGTACCCACACTAGATCCTTTTTGTCAATGTTCCAAATACCATCCGGAAAAAGATCTAACAAATTTGTCAAACATCATTTCCCTTTAATAATCCATGTTGACTCTGCCCAGTTATCCCATCCTTAATAACAATATTTTCCCAACAGCTGATATCT
Source organism: Chiloscyllium plagiosum (assembly GCF_004010195.1). Taxonomy (NCBI): domain Eukaryota; kingdom Metazoa; phylum Chordata; class Chondrichthyes; order Orectolobiformes; family Hemiscylliidae; genus Chiloscyllium; species Chiloscyllium plagiosum. The sequence goes on along the minus strand of NC_057715.1, from coordinate 118,090,236 downwards.
TACTAATGGGTAGTTTTTCCACTCTCCTTCACTCCAATCATAGAATCTCTACAATGAGGAAGCAGGCCATTCAGCCCATTGAGTCCACACCGACCCTCTGAAGAGCATCCTACCATGACCCCCACTTTACCCTTTTCCCGTAGCCCTGCATTTCCCATGGCTAACACACACATCTTTGGAATGTGGGAAGGAAACTGGAGCACCCAGAGGAAACCCACACAGAGGAATTGAGCCCTGGGACTGGGAGGCAGCAGTGCTAACCACTGAGCCACTGTGTCACCATTACACCCAGCCCCTGCTGTGCCCCATGCACCATGACTAATCCCATCAGCAGCAACCTTTCCAGAACTGATAGAATCATGAAAGATAATCACTAATGAATCCACTTGTTCTGTTGTGACTTTGTTCAATATTCTGAAATGATCATCACCTGGTCCAGCAGACTTGTCAACCCTCAATAATGGTCATTGTCTCTTTCCTGAAACTGTTTCCTGTCAGTTCTCCAGGTGTTTAGTCCCTTGGTCTCCTGGTATTTTGGTGGGATTTCCTGGAACCTCTTTCAATGAAACAGACAGAAAGGAACATTCCATTTCTCTGCCATTTCCTTGCCCCCGCCCAATAGAAATCCTCTTGTTCCCACCTACAATGGGTCCACTTTTACCCTTCTAACCATTCCCCTTTCACATATCTCACAGCTGTGTTTAGCTTATTCACAAACTTCAGATTCGCTTCTCACTTTCCTGATCAGATTTGGTGCATTTTCTGTAACCAATCCTCAAGATTACCGTGATCTCTGACATCTTTATAAATCACTTCCTTTGATGTGGCCCCTTTCCCAGTCTCAGGAGTTCCGCGTGGGAGAGTAATTCTGGAAGTATCATTCCCGTTCTGACCCACAACCAATATGTGCACAGGAAGATCTCACAACAGTGATAAGCACCAGCCAGATTGTCGGCTCCTGAATATTTTGTCAGGGGATTCTAATCCCACTCTCCCACACACTCACACACATTCACACTCACACAGTCTCATTCCCACACACACTCACTCCCCCCACCCTGCACACACACACATGTTCTCACTCTCTTTACACACTCTCACACATGCAGATAGAGTTTGACTTTCTGAACAAATATATTAGGAACAGAAAGAGGCCATTCGGCCCCTCGAGCCTGCTGTGCCATTCACTCTGACGATTCCTGCCTATCCCCTGATAATCTTCCACCCTTTGCTTTACAGAGTGTACCCACCTCTGCATTTTACAGACAGCGGGGACTCGGATTCCACCAGCTTTTCAGGAAGAGAGTTTCAAGGACACACAACCCTCTGAGAAATAAACACTCTCCCTTTCTCTGTCTTCAAAGAACAGCTCCTGATTCTGAACGGTCATCCCTGGTTTTCATCACCTGATACACAACATCCTTTCATCAGTTCTGTCTGTCAACTAGTTCTTTTACATTTTAATACACGCTGACATCTACCTGACAATGTGGAAAATTGCCCAGGTGTGTCCCGTACACAAGAAGCAGGACAAATCCAACACAGCCAATTACTGCCACTTCAGTCTCCTCGCGATCATGAGTAAAGTGATGGAAGGTGCCACCAACAGGGCTATCCAGCAGCACCTGCTCAGCAATAACCTGCTCAGTGACGCCCAGTTTGGATTCCCCCAGGACCACTCAGCTCCTGACCTCATTACAGCCTTGGGTCAAACATGGACAAAAGAACTGAATTCTAGAGGGGAGGGGAGGGGAGAGGGACAGCCCTTGACATCAAGGCTACATTCAACCAAGTGTGGCATCAAGGAGCCCTGGCAACACTGGAATCAATAGGTATCAGGGGGCAAACTCTCCGCTGGTTAGAGTCACACCTGACACATTAAGGAGATGGTTGTGGTTGTTGGAGGTCAGTCACCTCAGCTCCAGAACATCTCTGCAGGAGTTCCTCAGGGTAGTGTCCTGGGCCCAACCATCTTCAGCTGCTTCATCAATGACCTTCCCTCCAGCACTGACGCTCAGTAGCAACAGTGTGGACTGTCTACAGTGCAGTGCAGTGAGGTGACTGGGTTCTGATTTATCTGGCTGTCAGACACAGGAAGCAGATTCAGGAGTAACTTTCAAAATGGAGTTGGGTAAATATTCAAAAAGGAGTGATGGAGATTAATGGAAACCTCTTCAGGTGCTACCTGTAGCACAATAGACCAAATGGCCTGACATTTCCTGACAGGGGCTGTCTCTGCTTTTTCTCAGAGCTTCCTGTGCCTGGATGTACTGAGGCTAATTATAATCCCCATCAGCTCTTCCCTCCGCAGTATAACAGCTGAAGCCTCAGACGCGGAGTGTAATATTCATGAAGACCTCGCAGTTTCCCAATGAAATGGCAAGCACTGGCCACATGGTGGCAGCCTTGTCCATCTGCTGCCCATATTCCAGAGGCTCTGGCCCTGAGCCCTCACCCTGCATCATTCATGACAATTACCACTTTGTCAGGACAAGCCTGGATACTGTCCAGATCTTGTTGCATTTGAACACAGACTGTTTCAGGATCTGAGGAGTGGCAAATGGTGCTGAACATTGTGCAATCATCGGTGACCATCCCCACTCCTGACCTTCTGATAGAGGGAAGGTCATTGAAGAAGCAGCTGAAGATGGTTGGGCCCAGGACACTACCCTGAGGAACTCCTGCAGAGATGTCCTAGAGCTGAGGTAACTGACCTCCAACAACCACAGCCATCTCCTTAATGTGTCAGGTACCTGAGCAGCTCCATCAGTAGTGCTGCTACTAAGCCATTCTTGATGGGATATTGAACCCCATCACACCCCCCACCCCACCCAGAGTATATTCTGTGCCCTTGCCATCCTCAGTGCTTCCTCTAAGTGTTGTTCAATATGGAGGAGTACTGATTCTCAGCTGAGGGAGGACTGTACGGAGTAATCAGCAGGAGGTTTCCTTGCTCATGTTTAACTGAAGCCATGAGACTTCATGGGTCTGGGGTCATATTTGAGGACTCCCTGAGAAACCTCCTCCCGACTGTACCCCACTGTGTCACCCCCTGGGACGGGACATATCCCGGGATGGTGATGGTGGGGTCTGTAAGGTATGATACCGTGAGTATGCCTCTGTCAGGCTTTTGCTTGACTAATGTGTGTGACAGCTCTCCCAGTGTTAGCACTAGCCCCCTGATGTTAGTGAGAGTGAGGGAGAGAGAGAGAGAGAAGAATTGGTGAGTGCAAGAGTGAATGGGTGTGAGGTCATATGTGAGTGCCTGGGACTTGGGTTCAATTCCCACCTTGAGGGTCTGTCTGTGTGGAGTTTGCACATTCTTCCTGTGTCTGCTTGGGTTTCCTCCTGTTTCCTCCCACAATCCCAAGATGTGCAGTTTAGAATGGATTAGCCATAGGAAATGCAGGATTACAGGGATAGTGTAGGGGGCTGGGATGCTCGTCAGCAGATCAGTGTGAACTCAATAGGCCAAGTGATCTCTCCACACTGTGGGGATTCTGTTTGGGTGATTGTATATCCTGCTGAGGCCATCACTTGAAACCTTCTCCAATGCATTTTGTTTTTCTGATCCGAAGTGTCTGAGTGTAGTAGTTAGTTGTATTTCTGATGTCAGTTCACCATCAACTTCTGATCTCTGCGAGACGGCACTGTGGCTCAGTGGTTAGCACTGCTGCCTCACAGCGCCAGAGACCCGGGTTCAATTCTCGCCTCAGGCGACTGTCTGTGTGGAGTTTGCACGTTCTCCCCGTGTCTGCGTGGGTTTCCTCCCACAGTCCAAAGATGTGCAGGTCAGGTGAATTGGCCATGCTAAATTGCCCCTAGTGTTAGGTAAGGAGTAAAGGTAGGGGTATGGGTGGGTTGCGCTTCGGCGGGGCGGTGTGGACTTGTTGGGCCGAAGAGCCTATTTCCACACTGTAAGTAATCTAATCTAAAAAAACCAAGTCTCCAGTTTGGGATTCTGGGTCCCTGTGCTGTCACAGGCAGGACAGATTTACAAAAAAACAGGGAAAGACTTTCTATCATGGTGGGTCAGAGAGACACAGGGTCTCAGAGAGACACAGAGAGTCAGAGAGACACAGGGTGTCAGACAGACACAGGGTGTCAGAGAGTCACAGGGGGTCAGATAGACAGAGGGTATCAGACAGACTCAGGGTGTCAGAGAGACACAGAGAGTCAGACAGACACAGGGTGTCAGAGAGACACAGGGTGTCAGAGAGGCGCAGAGAGTCAGAGAGACACAGAGAGTCAGACAGACACGTCAGACAGACACAGGGTGTCAGAGAGTCACAGGGGGTCAGATAGACAGAGGGTATCAGACAGACACAGGGTGTCAGAGAGTCACAGGGGGTCAGATAGACACAGAGGGTCAGTCATAGCTGACAGAGCAGACTGGCCTCAGGTTGGGGACCCTTCACTCACTCTCAGGATTATTACAGTACAGCAGGAGACTGTTCAGCCCATCAGGTCTGCACCAACTCTCCAACTGAACAATTCACCCAATGCCATACCCCCTCCCTGTACCCTGCACAGAGTCCCTTTTCATTAACTAATTCCCCTTTCAAACCTCGAGTGAACCTCCCTCCCCGACACCCTCAGACAGTACATTCCAGACCTTAACTCCTCAAGTGACCCTGCCATTTAAATAACATTCAGGTCCTCTATTCTTCCTATCAAAGTGAATGACCTCACATTTACCCACATGATATTCCATCCACCATATTTTTGCCGACTCCCGTCGCCCTGTCAATATCCCTCTGCACTTACCCTCCCACCTGTTTGTGTGTCATCCACAGACTGGAGATTGTTCATTCACTTTCCTCATCTAAGTCATTAATATATTATAATTATTTATAGCCCCACCTCTGATGTCTGCGGCACACCACTAATTACATGTTGCCATCCTGAAAATGTCCCCCTTATCCAAACTCTCAGTCTTCCAGATACTGAGGGAGTGCTGCATTATCAGAGGGTCAGTGCTGAGGGAGTGCTGCACTGTCGGAGAGTCTACTGAGGGAGTGCTGCACTGTCGGAGGGTCAGTACAGAGGGAGTGCTGCACTGTCGGAGGGTCAGTACAGAGGGAGTGCTGCACTGTTGTAGGGTCAGTACAGATGGAGTGCCGCACTGTTGGAGGGTCAGTGCTGAAGGAACGCCGCACTGTCGGAGGGTCAGTATTGAAGGATTGCTAGATTTTGGTGTGATATTAAACCAATTTTGTGTTAGGCCTCTGTATTATGGAAATGAGTGGGTGAGTTGTCCATGTGGTCAGTATCCATCGATGAACCAACGTTGTGAACAAACTGATAAAGCTGTTGGTGATGTGAGGTGTCTGTTTGAGTGTAAATTGGCTGTTCAGAGTCCTTCAACAGGAGCTGCACGTTATCTGTGTTTTATTGGCTGTGACCACTTGTCTCCTTGAAAGTGGAGTCGCAGGTAGGTAGGTTAGTGAAGAGGGCGTTTGGTATGCTTTCCTTTATTGGTCAGAGTATTGAGTACAGGAGTTGGGAGGTCATATTGCGGTTGTACAGGACATTGGTTAGGCCACTGTTGGAATATTGCGTGCAATTCTGGTCTCCTTCCTATCGGAAAGATGTTGTGAAACTTGAAAGGGTTCAGAAAAGATTTACAAGGATGTTGC
>NC_057715.1:118082656-118084528 GCF_004010195.1 Chiloscyllium plagiosum | reverse complement strand
GAGCTGCCAGAGGATGTGGTGGAGGCTGGTACAATTGCAACATTTAAGTGGCATTTGGATGGGTAGAGGAATAGGAAGGGTTTGGAGGGATATGGGCCGGGTGCTGGCAAATGGGACTAGATTGAGTTCGGATATGTGGTCGGCATGGACAGGTTGGACCGAAGGGTCTGTTTCCATGCTGTACATCTCTATGACTCTATGATCAGTTCATGCCTTTCCCATTTCAGTGTAACTGTGGTCAGTCATTTCCCATATCTGCGAGTGTTGGACACCTGGTCTCCGCAGTATCGGGTAACGGAATCTATTGTGTGAAGAAACGCGGTGTCAGATTGTCCAAGAATGAGAGGTGGCCTGATTGAAACAGACTAGATTCTGAGGGGACTTGACAGGGAAATGTGCAGAGGTTGTTTCCGCTTGTGATAGACCCCAGGACCAGAGGGTGCAATCTCAGAGTAAGGGGTGACCCACTGAAGATGGACGTAGGAAGAATTCCTTCTCTCCAAAGGGAGTGAATCACAGAGAGCTGTTGAAAGCTGAGGTTTTTAATCAGGAAGAGAATCAAGGGTTATGGGGAAAATTCAGGAAAGTGGAGTTGAAGTTCAATTGGAGTTTGAATAATGCTGGAAAAGAACAAGGTATTATCAAATGTGAAAATATTGCATTGGAGAAGGATACATTTGTGTGAGTTAAATTGGAATCCAGTCGGACTGATATAGAGTCACAGATTTGAAGAAATTAGAGAAGAATTGGAGATCTTGGGTGAAGGTGATTTTAGATCCCAACATATTTCCTTAAAGATGGAATCTCAAGCTTGAGTTCCTGGAGATTAGGGTGAAATGACAAAGAGGAGCAGATACATTGAAGTTCCAGGAGGGTGACCAGAGAGTGTAGGTAGCAGGAGGATTGTCTGGAAACAGCAGTCAGTGAGGCAGAGAGTTGGACAATAGATTCACAGCTACAGGGAAGCCAGACATTGTTTCTAAACAGATGGTGAGCAGACAGTCGGGGTCAGGTCAAGGAAGAGAGTGTTATACAGGCACAGAATCTGGGTGAGTTACTCAGAAAATGCAAAATCACAGCCGAAAGTAGCAGGAGTTGGCCATCTGGCCCCTTGAGCCTGCTCCACCATTCAGTACGGTCAGGGCAGATCTTCTCAGGGCCTCAACTCCACTTACCCACCCGCTCATCATTACCCTTAATTGCTTTATTGTTCAAACAATTATCTATCTTAGCTTTAAAAACATTTACTGAGGAAGTCTCCATTACTGTAACTGCTTGTACAGATTCACAACTCTCTGGGTGACCAAGTTCCTTCTCAATTCGGTCCTAAATCTGCTCCCCCTCATTTTGAGGCTATTTCCTCTTGTTCTAGTCTCATCTGCCAGTGGAAACATCCTCTCAGCTTCTACCTTATCTATTCCCTTCATAATTTTATATGTTTCTATTAGACCCCCCCCCTCCCTGCTCTTAAACTCAATCCCTTTAGCGATGGAGGACAAAATTCCATTTGCCTTCCTAATGACCTGTTGTACCTGCAGACCGACCCTCTGTGATTCATACACAAGGACACCCAGGTCCCTCTGCACAGCGGCGTGCTGCAACTTTTCGCCACGGCAGAGAAATGCAGATTTGTATCATTTTGCAAAGAACGAGTGATGATGATGATGATGATGATGATGATGATGTCAAGGGAACAGTGTTAGAGACTGCACCAGCTTGGGGTGGGGTCTGTTCCAGGACACAGACATTGGAAGGTTCATGAATCTTGTCCTATAATTCATCAGAGCCCCGGCAGAGTTTCAGTAGACCACTGTTTCTCATGGGGGGACATGGCACTTTAGAAAGTGGGGGAACGGCTTGGGGAAGGAGATT
>NC_057715.1:118081694-118082556 GCF_004010195.1 Chiloscyllium plagiosum | reverse complement strand
TGGCACGGTTCACATCAGAACAGAGAGGGTTGGTCTGTCCTTGAACTGTGAGGTTGAGGGTCAGGAGGGGTTTAGAGCAAGGAGGGGACAGGAGGGTCAGGGTCAGTCATCAGGGGAGACTCACAGATTCAGGGGCCTCACTAAAATAGCCAGAGGGGGGCTCCTGGGATGAAGAGAATATTTTTATTAAAAGATACTGCTGCCTGACTGGGCAGTGGGAACTTCCGAAAACGACAAACTGGGAAAGGAATCAGCTACAAAACAGGAGAGAGGGACCACCTGGAGAGAGCTAGCACACTCTCAATGGGTTGAATGGTCTGACTCTGAGAATCTGTCCCATACGCAGATCGGAGAGAGGGAGGAGAAAGGGAGGAGAGAGGGAGGGAACCAGTCAGTTCTGGGGAAGGGTCCCTGGACCTGAAATGTTTGCTCTGATCTCTCTCTCTCCACAGATGCGGCCAGACCTGCTGAGCTTCTCCAGCGATTTCTGTTTTTTGTTTGAGATTCTCTCTCCCTCCCTCTCTCCTCCCCCTCCCTCTCTCCATCTCTCCCCCGTGTCTCTGTCACACTCCCTCCCTCACTCTGCCTCTCCGCCCGGAGCCGGGAGCCGGGAGCCGGGAGGATGGACGGGAACAGGAGCCTGTGGCCGCAGCTGGAATGTCTGAACCAGAGCGAGAGCGGATTCCTGAACGGATCGTGCGGGGAAACGGGAACAGGGAGAGCTGTCCTCACCGGGAGAAAGGGTGAGTGTGGAAGCTGCTGACAGAGAGGGAGAGGGAGGGAGGGAGGGAGACAGAAAAAGGGAGAGATGGAGGGGAGGGAGGGAGAAGGAGGGAGAGAGGAGACAGAGGGAAGGAGAGAT
>NC_057715.1:118080488-118081250 GCF_004010195.1 Chiloscyllium plagiosum | reverse complement strand
ACCCCACCCCCACACCCCCACTCCCAGGTATTTCCCAACAATGCCCTTTTGATCCCCTCAGGAGCCTCTTGAAGTCCTCATTTATTCTGAATGTTTTCCCAACAATTGTGTCTCAGTGAGAATTGGCCGATTAACTGAGGGGTTGATCCAGTGGCATCTGCAGGGTCTGTTTTCGATTCGAAGTTTTGATCTCCCCCAAAGGCAGGGTCCACTCCCCCCTCCCCACCCTGACTCCCTGCCCAAAGGAGGGCACAGCTCTCTTACCCCCACATTCCTTCACATTGCCCCCGTCAAGGCAATCAGACAGAGTGAGACACACTGACAAAATATTTCGACAAAAAAACCCACTATTTAACCACAAACATATTCCAGCAAAGACAGAGGGCGTGAATGTAAAAGCACCTCGCACATCCTGAGGTTTTCCACAGCCAAGGAAGTGCAGTAGTCAATTTGTAGACAGTATGCTCCCACAGACAGCAATGTCTTTAATGGTCATACAATGATGGATGGAGGCCATTGTGCCCAGACTGACCTTCTGAAAGATTGACCCAGTTAATGCTAGCCCACTGTTCCACATCCCACAGCAGCCAACAAAATATTCCTCTTTTAATTTCTTTTTGAAAGTTGCTGTTGAAGGCGGCAGGACAGGAGGAGAGCGTGACTAGTACAGCAGGCAGTGCCCTCGGCTTTATTAATAGGGACATAGAGTACACGAGCGAGGAGGTGATAGTGAACTTGTACAAGCCCCCTGTTCGACCTCAG
>NC_057715.1:118078406-118079988 GCF_004010195.1 Chiloscyllium plagiosum | reverse complement strand
CACTGTTGCTCCTGAGCATTGATAGCAGAGGGAGTGAATATTTGTGGATCTGGTGCCAACCAAGTGGGCTACTTTGTCCTGGATGGTGTAAACTCCCTGAGTGTTGTTGGAGCTGCGCCCATCCAGGCAAGTATTCCATTGCATCCCTGACCAACATTCCCTCTAAGCTGTGCGATTGCATTACTTTGTTTCAGAAAGTTGCTGCCATACATCGATCTCAGAGGCTTATATCGTTGGCAAGACACTGCTCCTGACTTGTGATTTGTAGATGCTGGACATGTCTTGCAGAGTCAGAAGCCTAATTACTTTGCGGCAAGCGGTGAGGGAATCAACAAGAATGGAAAATCAACTTGATCTCAACGCCAACAATCTATCTGTCATTGATGCATCTGCTCGTAGCAGCATCAGTAGAGATTAGCACCACTCACTTTGTCTTGGTGGTGACAAAGTCTTGTCTTCACACTGAAGCTCCCTCCATCACGTTATGTGACAGTGCCACCATGCTAAATGGGACAGGACAGATTAACCAAACAAGACCAAATATCGTAGAGAAGCTATTGGCCATCAGAAGAAGCGGAACAGTTTTCAATGACAATCTGTAATCTCGTGGTTCTCAGTTCCCACGCACAAAATTACGTTGACTATCCCTAATCAGTCCTTGCCTTTAGAAATACATATACATGCTGTCCATCAGGACTCCCTCCAACAACTTGCCTACCACCAATGTCAAACTCACTGGTCTATAGTTCCCTGGCTTGTCCTTACCACTTTTCTTAAATAGTGGTACCATGTTAACCAACCTCCAGACTTCTAGCACTTCACCTGAGACTATCAATGATACAAATATCTTAGCAAGGGGCCCAGCAATCAGTTCCCTAACTTCCCACAACGTTCTAGGGTACACCTGATCAGGTCCTGGGAATTTATCCACTTGTATGTGTTTCAAGACATCCAGCACTTCCTCCTCTGTAATATGAACATTTATAAGATGTCGCAATCTATATCCCGACATTCTATATCTTCCATGTCCAAATACATGTTTAGTATCTCTCTTCATCATCTCCGGCTCCATATAAAGGCTGCCTTGCTGATCTTTGAGGGGCCCGATTCTCTCAATAGTTACCCTTTTGTCCTTAATGTATTTGTAAAAACCTTTGGATTCTCCCTAACATTATTTGACAAAGCTATCTCATGTCCCTTTTTTGCCCTCCTGATTTCCCTCTTAAATATAATCTTCTAAGGATTCACTCGATCTATCCTGTCTATACCTGACATATGCTTCCTTCTATTTCTGAAACAAAACCTCAATTTCTCTAGTCATCCAGCATTCCCTACACCTACCAGCCTTCCCTTTCACCCTGACAGGAATATACTTTCTCTGGACTCTCGTTATCTCATTTCTGAAGGCCTCCCATTTTCCAGCCGTCCCTTTACCTGTGAACATCTGCCTCCAATCAGTTTTTGAGAGTTCTTGCCTAATACCGTCAAAATTAGTCTTCCTCCAATTTAGACCTTCAACTTTTAGATCTGGTCTATCCTTTTCCATCACTGTTTTAAATCTAATAGAATTATGGTCGCTGGT
>NC_057715.1:118065185-118078384 GCF_004010195.1 Chiloscyllium plagiosum | reverse complement strand
TAATACAATCCCAATAAGGTGATCATCCCTTTCTTATTTCTCAGTTCCACCCAAATGTCTTTCCTGGATGTATTTCTGGGAATATCCTCCCTCAGCACAGCTGTAATGCTATCCTATATCAAAAATGCCACTCCTCCTCCTCTTTTGCCTCCCTTTCTATCCTTCCTGTAGCATTTGTATCCTGGAACATTAAGCTGCCAGTCCTGCCCATCCCTGAGCCGTGTTTCTGTAAATGCTATGATATCCCAGTCCCATATTCCTATCCATGCCCTGAGTTCATTTACCTCCCCTGTTAGGTCTTTTGCATTGAAATAAATGAGGTTTAATTTTTCAGTCCCACCTTGTCCCTGCCTGCCCTGAGTGTTTGACTTGCTCCTTTTCCCGACTGTACCAGTCCCAGGCTGATATCTTTCCTCACTATCTCCCTGGGTCCCAACCCCTCGCATTATTAGTTTAAATCCTCCTGAGCAGCTTGATCAAATCTCCCTGCCAGTATATTAGTGCCCTTCCAATTCAGGTGCAATCCATCCTTCTTGTACAGGTCACTTCTACCTCAGAAGAGCTTCCAATGATCCAAAAATGTGAACCCTCTGCCCAGCTCCTCGGCCAAGCATTCATCTGTGCTATCCTACTATTCCTATCCTCACGAGCTTAACTCAGATATGATTACTCTCGAGGACCTCCTTTTTAAATTTCTGCCTAACATTCTACATTCTCCCTTCAGAATCTCATCCTTTTCCCTTCCTATGTCATTGGTTCCAATGTGTACAGTGACCTCCTGCTGGTCCCTCTCCCCTTTGAGAACATTCTGCACCCTCTCTGAGACATCCTTGATCCTGGCACCAAGGAGGCACCACAGCATTCTGATTTCATGCTGCCGGCCCCAGAAACGTCTGTCTGTGCCTCGGACTAGCGAGTCACCCTAACACAATCGATTACTCGGAAACCAATGTATCCCTCTTGCATTAGAGCTTGCCTTGATACCAGAAACTTGGCTGTTTGTGCTACATTCCCCTGAGAGTCCATCACCCCCTACATTTTCCAAAACAGCATACTTGTTTGAAATGGGGACAGCCACAGAGGCATCCTGCACTACCTGCCTACCTCTCCTACCTTTTCTGGACATAACCAATCAACCTGACTGTTTCTGTGGCTTTTTTTCCCTTCCTATAACTGCCCTCCATCACACTCCCAGCTCTTTAATTCCTCATTGCCTCTAACTGCTGCTCCAACCAATCCATGTGATCTGATAGGATTTGCCGCCAAAGACACTTCCTGCAGTCATAATCAGCAGTAACATGGAAACTCTCCCTAAATCCCCATATCCAACAGGAAGAGCATATCACTGCACTAAAAGCCATCTTTACTCCTTCACAATCTACAGACCCAGAAAATAGCACAATCTTATTGCTCTATAAAACATTGCTCCAGGCTAACTTAGTACTTACGGTTTATATTTTTAAAATTTAATCAAGAGAGAGATTTCAATAAAACATATAATCAAGAAAGAACCCAATCTACTCACTGCTGCAGACTTACAGTGAGGTTACATGTTAAAAACTATACAGTTGTCTGTTCCTGTGGCTGTGAGCTCTCCCACACAGGTTCCTCCAAGGTCAGCTGTGAACTTTGCTGTTCGTTAATTTTTCCAAGATGCACTTTGATGTCCAGAGATACATGAACTCAAACAGCAAAGGTAGTGTCTGTGCAGATTCACTGCTGTGTCAGTTAGCATGTAGGTTTCTTACTCTCTCTCTCTCCCTCACTGACCATGTGCTCACTGCCCTTTGTCTTTCTCCCTTTTAAAAATGTCATTGTTTTGACTTTTTTCCCCAAAGTTCCAAAACAATTCAACAACATATAAAATGCTCCTGGAATTTGAGGAAATCACCTCCAATACCTAAAATGCCTCAAAAAAAGAGCAGCTCTTACAGCCACAATTTTTTTCCCATCCTCAATCTTGTGGATTACCCAGAATCCTGCCAAGGGCAAGGCGCATGGGAACACCATCGCCTGGAAATTCCCCTCCAAGCCACTCACCAAGATGTATCCCAGAATGTTGTGGGAAGTAAGGGAGGAAATTATGAGACCCCTTGCAGAAATATTTGCATCATCTATCACTAGGGGTGAGGTAAAAACAATGACTGCAGATGCTGGAAACCAGATTCTGGATTAGAGTGGTGCTGGAAAAGCACAGCAGTTCAGGCAGCATCCGAGGAGCAGAAAAATCGACTTTTCGGGCAAAAACCCTTCATCAGGAATACAGGCAGAGAGCTTGAAGGGTGGAGAGATAAATGAGAGGAGGGGGGGGGTGGGGAGAAAGTAGCATCGAGTACAATAGGTGAGTGGGAGTGGGAATGATGGTGATAGGTCAGAGAGGACGGTGGGGAAAGGTAGCAAAGAGTACAATGGGTGGATGGGGGTGGGATGAAGGTGATAGGTCAGAGAGGAGGGTGGAGTGGATAGGTGGAAAGGAAGATAGGCAGGTAGGACAAGTCATGGGGACAGTTCCCTAAAGATGCACCTGAATTGGAAGGGGACTAACATACTGGCACATCCACCAATATCATTTATTGTATCCGTTGCTCCCGATGCAATCTCCTCTACATTGGGGAGACTGGATGCCTCCTAGCAGAGCGCTTTAGGGAACATCTCCGGGACACCTGCACCAATCAGTCCCACCGCCCTGTGGCCCGAAACGTTGATTTTCCTGCTCCACGGATGCTGCCTGAACCACTGGGGTGAGGTGCCTGATGAATGAAGGGTGGCTCCTCTTGTACCTTTGTTTAAGAAAGGTTGTAAGGAGAAACTGGAGATCTATAGACCCTTGAGCAATTTTGGTTGTTGGTAAATTATTGGAGGTGATTATAAAAGGATGTATGGACATTTAGAGAGGTAAAAATTGATTTGGGATAGTCAGCACGGTTTGTGTGAGGAAAATCATGTCTCACAAACTTGATAGAGTTTTTTGAGGAACTTACCAAAAAGGTTGATGAGGGCAGAGCAGTAGACGTTGTTTATCTGGATTTTAGTGACGCCTTTGACAAGGTTCGGCATGGTGGACTAATTAGTAAAGTTAGGTCACATGGGATTCAGGGTGAGCTTGGCAATTGGATATATAACTAGCTTCATGGCAGGAGACAGGGTAATAATGGAGCTTTGCTTTTCAAACTGGAAGTCGATGACTAGTGGTGTTCCACAGGGATCAGCTCTGGGTCCACTTTTGTTTGTCATTTATATAAATGATTTGGATGAAAATATAGAGTGCATGGTTAGCAATTTTGGTGTCATTGTAGACAGCGAAGAAGGTTATCTAAGTTTACAGAGGGATCTTGATCAAATGGGTCAATGAGTTGTAAATGGCAGATGGAGTTCAACTTGGATAAATGCGAGGTATTGCATTTTGGTCCAACAAACAAGGGTAGGGATTATACAATTAACGGTAGGGCCTTGGATAGTGTTGAGAGTGTGGTGCTGAAAAAGCAGGTCAGACAGCATTTGAGGAGCAGGAGAATTGCCGTTTTTCGGCATAAGCCCTTCATCTGGAAGCATCCTGACCTGCTGCGCTTTTCCAGCACCACACTCTTGACTCTGATCTCCAGCATCTGCAGTCCTCATTTTCTCCTTGGGTAGTGTTGTAGAACAGAAGGACCTAGGGGGTGCAGATACAAAATTCTTTAAAGTTTGCATCAGATATAGGCAGGATAGTTAAAAAGGCGTTTGGCACACTTGTCTTCATTTTCTGGATCAGTGGTGCTGGAAAAGCACAGCAGTTCAGGCAGCATCTGAGGAGCAGTAAAACTGACGTTTCGGGCAAAAGCACTTCATTAGGAATACAGGCAGAGAGCCTGAAAAACAGCAAAACTTGTCTTCATTGCTCAGTCCTTTGTGTATAGGAGTTGGGACATTATGTTGAGGTTGTACAGGACATTGGTGAGGCCTCTTCTGGAATATTGTGTCCAGTTCTGTTTGCCCTGTTATTGGAAGGATATTCCTAAGTAGGAGAAGGTTCGGAAGAGATTTACCAGGGTGTTGCCGAAAGGCTGGATAGGCTGGGATGCTTTTCCACTGGAGCGTAGGGGGTTGAGAGGTGACCTGATAAAAATTTATAAAATAATGAGAGGTATAGATAAAGTTGATGGTAAGGTTTGAGAAGATTTGTAGCTCAAGTTGAGGTTCTGGATGTAGGTTTGTTCTCAGCAAGCAAATCTACACCCAAAGTTGACGGTAGTTGTCTATTCCATAAGATCAGGAATGTCAAGACGAGGGGACCCATTTTTCAGGTGAGTGAAGAGAGATTTTAAAAAAACAGAAGAGGCAAATGTTTTACACAGAGGGTAGTTACCGTGTGGAATGAACTTACTGAGGAAATGGTGGATGCAGATACAATTACAATGTTTAAATGACAATTAGATGGAGACTTGAATAGGAAAGCTTTGGAGGGATATGGGCCAGGAGCAGGCAGTTGCGACTAGTTTAGTTTGGGATTAGGTTCGGCATGGATTGGTTGGACCGAAGGGTCTGTTTCTGTGCTGTATGACTCTGTGATTATCCTGACTTGGAACTACAGCAAAACTTGTTTTAACCAGTACCTTATGGATTGGCACTCTTGAAGAACCGGCAAAAATTATATAATTCAAATACCAGAAGGTTTCCGTCTTATCACAATTTCCGCGATGTCTGAGTAGCTAGTTGAGGGTGCGAGTGAAAAATGTCTGACAGTAAGTTTTATTACGACAAAGTTGCATTATTATTTATATTATTTGTGCTGTAAATAAAATGGTATGTATACCCTCTGCATTACATTTCTATTACTTAGAGTGTGTTTCATATTGATTATGAGGACCTCTTGATCAACTGGAATATTTGATCAATTGGCATACTCCTGGTTCCATAGGTGCGGGTTAATAAAACATTTGGTGCATTTCAGTATTCCTTCACTGTTGCTGCATAAAAAGCCTGGCACTATAACTGGATGAATGAATAAAAATGAATCTCACATATCGAATGAAGTAGCTGAACTGAATGAAATGCTTTCACTGGTTTTGAATTGCTGATCACCTAGCCCTGCTGAAAGGCAAATGTCTACACTGTGGGTGCAGAATGGATGCAAATTAGCCTCTGGGCACTCATCAAGCATGGAAGAAAGCATTTGTTTTTCTACGAGTGTTCACAATCTCAGGTCATACCCAATATAACTATTGTCAACCGTGGTCATTGCTGCCGTGCACAAAACAGAAAAGGCAATTTATGCCCAGCAGGATCTCATTAACAACAAAAAATGTTTAAATATAATTTTTTCACGCGTTTTGAGAGTCACTAGCAAGTACACTGTTTATTTTCTATTCCCCATGACCAGGTCATTGTCTCAGCATTGTTTGTTGAGGGATAAATATTGGCCCCAGGTCAACCCACCTCCCCCTCCTTCTTTGAATTACTGCCCTGGGATTTTATGCATCTATTTGAAAAGGCAGCTGGAACCTCCCCTTAATATCTCATCTGAAAGTTGGGGCCTTTACAGTGCAGTGTTCCTTTAGCGCTGCATTCAAATTACTGGAGGAGGAATTGAACTCACAACCTTCTAATTTGCAGATAAGAATGTTCTCCACTGAACTATTTGAACCATTAAAGCTATGTTCAGGAATCTCTGTTCTTTGTTTGGTTTCAACATAGTTTAGTCATATGACATGTTTCCCATTCTTTAATTCTTGCAGAAAGCACCAACTGCAATTTCCTGGGATTCAGTTTAGCTCTCCATTGGCTCACCGGCCTTCCTAAGGACCTGAATCTCACTTGAGTTTTCTGTTTCAATCATGTTTTGGAACAGGAAATTGAATGTTCATTCTGTTATGATCTCAGCTGATGTTATTGCTGGACAAGTCCGCTCCGAAATCCGGCTTGACAAATCAGATAAACAAAAAACAAAGAACTGTAGATGCTGGTAATCTGAAACAAAAACAGAAATTGCTGGAGAAACTCAGCAGGTCTGATGGTATGTGTAGAGAGAGAAACAAAGTTAACATTTTGGGTCTAGTGACTCTTCTTCAGAATGTTGGAGTTTCTCCAGCAATTTCTGCTGTTGTTTTTGATAGATTATATTTTGTTTGGTTTTAACAAGATGGTCTTTCACTGAAACACAAACATACAATGCTGCAGATATGAATTTAACAATAAAACAGAAAATTATTACACAAAAGTAATTAAAATAAAACAGAATAAACCAAACTATTTACATATAACACAATTTTAAAGATTTCAAAAGACACAGTGAAAATACAATCCCATTAATCCCAAAACACTTCCATTACAGTACTCAATCAGAGACAGTACATTTTTCTATCCTACTTAAGGTTTGACTAAGCTTTAGGTTCAATGCCAGTAGTGAGAATCTGATAGCTCAGTTGGCTGGATAGCTGGTTTACTAATGCAGCTGACTATGGTTCAATTCCAGCACAGGCTGAGGGTATTATGAAGGATCCTCTTCCCTTATCTGAGGTATGATGATACTCAGATTAAACATCCACCGGTCATTATTTTCTAATGACAGAGCACCCTATGGTCTGGTAGGACTACTGTAATGTTACCTGTTACTGTTTTATCGGTAATGAATCCTTCACATATGAAGTAGAAGCAGGAGTTGCAATTCATCCCCTTGAGTCTGCTCCTCCCTTTGAGTGGATCATGGCTGATCTCATCTTGTCTTCAACTCCACATTCCTGCCCGCTTTCCATAACCTTTGAACCTATTGCTCATTAAAAATCTATCTCCTCCTTAAATTTACTCAATATCCCAGCATCCACCGCACTCTGGGACAGATTTGAATTCAACAGATTCACAACCTTTTAGAGAAGTAATTTCTCCTTAACTCTGTTTTGAGCCTGCTATCCTTTATCCTAAAACTATGACCGCTCGGTCTAGATTGGCCCACATGAGGAAATGTCCTTTTGACATTTACTTTGTTAATCTCTTGTGCATCTTACACACCTCAATTAGATCCACTCTTATTCTTCTAAACTCCAGACAATATAGACCTAAATTGCTGAATAATTCTTCATAAGACATTCTTCATGGAATCAATCTAGTAAGTCTTTTCTGAACTGCCTCCAGTATACTTACCTGTCCAAAAAAGGCGACCAAAATTGTATGCGATACTCCAGGTGTGAACTTACTAATGTGAGACACTTTAACATTATGGGTAGTATGGTGGCTTAGTGGTTAGCACTGCTGCCTCACAGCACCAGCATCCCAGGTTTGGTTCCAGCCTTGGGTGAAATTCATATTTTCTAATCTGATCGCTAGAGGATCAATTATACAATTTCAATTTCTGATTCATTGTCTAATTGCTCTAATATCTCTGATTCACTCACTAATTCTTTCACTACCAATAAGTACACTTTGTCCTGGCTACATTTCATATCATATTATCTTTATAGAGTCACAGAGTCATACAAATCCTTCGGTCCAACTCGTTCATACTGACCGAGTTTCCCAAACCAAACTAGTCCCATTTTCCTGCATTTAGCATATATCCCTCTAAACCTTACCTATTCATGTACTTATCCAAATGTCTTTTAAATGTTGAATTGTATGAACTGTACTTGCAACCAACACTTTCTCAGGCAGTTCGTCTCACACACATACCTGTATTAAAAATTTGTTCCTCATGTCCTTTTTAAAACTTTCTCTTCTCAACTCAATCCCATGCCTCTGTATTTTGTGCAATAGCCTCTATGGGGAAAAGGCCTTTGTTATTCATTTTATCTATGTCCCTCATGATTTTATAAACCTCTATAAGGCCACGCCTACGTTCCAGTGAAAGAAGTCTTAGTCTATCCAGTCTCTCCTTGTAACTCTATAGGTATATCAGGAATAAAAGAATGACTAGACTACAATTAGGGCCAATTAAGATAGCATTGGGAAGTTGTGTGTGGAGTCAGAGGAGACAGGGGAAACGGTAAATGAATATTTTTCATCAGCATTCGCACTAGAAAAAGACAATGTTGTCGAGGAGAACACTGAGATACAGGCTACTAGACTAGATGGGATTGAAGTTCATGAGAAGAGGGTGTTTGCAATTCTTGAAAGTGTGAAAATAGGTAAGTCTCCCTGGCCAGATGGCATTTATCCTCGGATTCTCTGGGAAGCCAGGGAAGAGATTGCTGACTCTTTGGGTTTGATCTTTATGTCGTCATTGTTGACAGGAATAGGGCCAGATGACTGGAGGATAGCAAATGTTGTTCCCTTGTTCAAGAAGGGGAATAGAGACAATCCTCATAATTATTGACCAGTGAGCCTTACTTCGGTTTTGGGTAAAGTGTTGGAAAAGGTTATAAGAGATAAGATTTATAATCATCTAGAGAGGAATAAGTTGATTAGGAATAGTCAACACAGTTTTGTGAAGGGTAGGTCATGCCTCACAAACCTTATTGAGTTCTTTGAGAAGGTGACCAAAGAGGTGGATGAGGGTAAAACAGTTGATGTGGTATATATGGATTTCAGTAAGGTGTTTGATAGGGTTCCCCACAGAGGCTATTGCACAAAATACAGAGGCATGGGATTGAGGGTGATTTAGCAGTTTGGATCAGAAATTGGCTAGCTGAAAGAAGACAGAGGGTGATGGTTGATTGGAAATCCTGGAGTTCAGTTACTAGTGGTGTACCACAGGGATTTACATATGAATGAACTGAAACCAACATGGTCAGTCTAAAAGATGAGAGACTTAACAAACAATCCAGGTATTTTTCAATATATAATTTCAGTTACATCACACTGTCAACTTTTGCTATAAATTCTGTGTCTTACAATCTTATTCTCCACAACTACCTGATGAAAGAGCAGCACTCCGATAGCTAGTGCTTCCAAATAAACCTGTTGGACAATAACTTGGTGTTGTGTGATGTTTAACTTTGTACACCCCAGTCCAACACTGGTGTCTCCAAATAATGACTAAGGTTGGTGGAATCGTGGATAGTGCCGAAGGATGTTGTAGGCTACAGAGAGACATAGATAAGCTGCAGAGCCTGGCTGAGAGTGGCAAATGGAGTTTAATGCAGAAAACTGTGAGGTGATTCACTTTGGAAGAAGTAACAGGAATGCAGAGTACTGGGCTAATGGTAAGGTTCTTGGTAGTGCAGATGAGCAGAGAGACCTCAGTGTCCATGTACTGTACATAGATCCCTGAAAGTTACCACCCAGGTTGATAGGATTGTTAAGAAGGCATTTGGTATGTTGGCTTTTATTGGTAGAAGGATTGCGTTTCGGAACCATGAGGTCATGCTGCAGCTGTACAAAACTCTGATGTGGCTGCACTTGGAGTATTGCGTGCAGTTCTGGTCACCGCGTTATAGGAAGGATGTGGAAGCTTTGGAAAGCATACAGAGGAGATTTACCAGGAAGTTGCCTGGTATGGAAAGAAGGTCTCACAAGGAAAGGCTGTTTTCATGACAGAGGCTATTTTCATGACAGAGAAGAAGGTTGAGAGGTGACTTAATTGAGACATATAAGACAATCAGAGGGTTAGATAGGGTGGATAGTGAGAGCCTCTTTCCTCGGATGGTGATGGCTAGCATGAGGGAACATAGCTTGAATTTGAGGGGTGATAGATATAGGACAGATGTTAGAGGTAGTTTACTCAGGGAGTAGTAGGAGTGTGGAACACACTGCCTGCAACAGTAGTAGATTCGCGTTAAGGGCATTTAAATGGTCATTGGATAGACATATGGACAAGAATGTAATAGTGTAGGTTAGATGGGCTTCAGATTGATTTCACAGGTCGGCGCAACATTGAGGGCTGAAGGGCCTGTACTGCGCTGTAATGTTCTATGTTAACTCAAATCTTCCAGT
Organism: Chiloscyllium plagiosum; assembly: GCF_004010195.1. Lineage (NCBI taxonomy): Eukaryota > Metazoa > Chordata > Chondrichthyes > Orectolobiformes > Hemiscylliidae > Chiloscyllium > Chiloscyllium plagiosum. The sequence goes on along the minus strand of NC_057715.1, from coordinate 118,068,541 downwards.
CCCAGCAACATCTTTGTAAATCTTTTCAATTTAATAATATGCTTTTTATCCTCAGGCAATCGGAACTGTACACAGTACTCCAAAAGTGGCCTCACTAACCTCCCGTAAAAACCGCAATGTGATGTCCCAACTCCTATACTCAATGGTCTGAGCAATGAAGGCAAGTGTGCTAAACATCTTCTTAATCATCCTGTCTACCTGTGATGCAACTTTCAAAGAGATATGTACCTAAACTCCCTTGGTCTCTCAGTTCAACAACAATTTTCAACATGTTAACATGATATTCACTGATTATTTCTTCTACTTAGAGTATTCATTACATATTTCACATTATTGCGTTATTTCTTGATTATTTTCATTCATTTGTAGAGTGTGGGCATCGCTGGTTGGGACAAGACATTTTTGTCCATCCCTAGTTGCATTTGAGAAAATGGTAGTGAGCTGTCCTCTGGAACCACTGCAATGCATATGCTGTAGATTGACCCATAATGCCCTTATGGAGGAAATCCAGGTTTTTGACCCAGCAACACTGAAGGAATGCAATATATTTATGAGTCAGGATGGTACGAGCATTGGAAGGAAACTTGAACATAGGTGGTGTTCCTATGTGTCTGCTGCCCTTGTCCATCTGGGTGGTAGTGGTCATGAGTTTAGAAGATGCTGTCTAAGGATCTTTGGTGACCTTGCAGTTAATGGTTCTCCAGTGACAGGTAACAATGTGAATATCTTCTTTCCCGGAACAAAATTGATTCCCTTACTGATTAAAAATCTGAGCCTTGCATATACTTAATGACTCAGCCTCACCAGCCCCCTGTGGTAAAGGGTTCCTCAGGTTTGACAGAAAAAAATCCTCCTCACCTCTAACCTAACTGGGTGACCCCTTACTCTGAGATTATGCCCTTGGGTTCTTGACTTAATCACAGAGGAAAACAACCTCTCAGCATCTACCCTGTGAAGTCCCCTAAGAATCTGTATGTTTGAATAAGATCTCCTCTCATTCTTCTAAACTCCAAAGTGTGCAGGGCCAAACTATACTACCTCCCTTTCTCAGAAGTAACTGTTTTATGTATCCAGTTTCAGTCAACACTTCTACAAATTGGTCCAAGCTGAAACTAATAGGGCTAATCATTCAACTCTTTTAGACAGACTGCTCAAACCCATACACCTCTCGTTCACAATCCGAATAAATTATATTAAAATATATACAAATCACACACCTTACAACTCAGTCAGCTGTACGGGGATGTCATGATGAGAAATGGCACACCACTGACTGTTGAGAGAAACTTCTCAACTGCCTTTTCCACATTCTGGTTCACTGCTACTAATCATGGAGGATATGCTCTCAACAGTCGCCTTTGGTACTTCCTCCTGCCCTGAACCATGCTGGAACTGGTTTGTATTCAAAGCTGGTGAAGTGATGTTGAAGATCACAGCATCACAGAAGGCTATTTGGCCCATATGGTCTACACCGGCTATGACTAATGGATTCTCAGTCAGTGAGTACATTCAAGACAGAGTTCTTTTTGGTATTGAGGGTGAGTGAGACAAAGTGGGATTGAGGTAGAAGATCAGCTATGAATGTTTGAGACATAACAGACTGAAAGGTCCAAATGGTCTGCTACTGCACATATTTCTTGTCAATAAAGTAATGCTGCATAGAAATGTTCATTTCAGTGATTTCCATAAGGATTCACTATAGTTTAAATTTCTCAGCAAGTCAGGCAACATGTAAGATGTGGCAAACAGATATTCAGGTCAATGACCTTTTATAAGATCTCATAATGAGTTTCCTTTGGGGATGTGGGTTCAGTGTCTCTGTATGTCGCCCATGGCACACTATGAGAATGCATCCTGTCCTGGTGATCTGGGACAAGATTTATTTTACACCTTGTTCTCCCTTAATTTTCCTGCAGAGAAGAGCAATTAGACCTCATATTATCAGATAATAGTTTGCACATTCTGTTAATTTCTGAGATATTAATTAAAATGTCAGAGCATGTTGGTTGGAAAGGCTGGAAAGTGGCTCTTTCTGCTCCTGGATTCTTCTTGTTGTTAGTCTGAGCCCTTGTTCGATGGTGATGATTTGGAGGAGCCAGTGTTGGACTGGGGTGGACAAAGTTAAAAATCACACACATTAGGTTATAGTCCAACAGGTTTATTTAGAAGCACAAGCTTTCGGAGCACTGCCACCTGATGAATGAGCAGCACTCAGAAAGCTAGTGCTTCCAAATAAACCTGTTGGACTATAACCTGATGTGTGTGATTTTTCACTTTGTTTGAAGGCGGTTGTCCTATCGACAGGGAGGGCCTGGAACTGGATGGGATCCTTTCTAATCGAGGCCCTGGCTTCACCGGCAGCAGCAGGCCCAACGTTGCCATGGCAACGGCGGCCAAGCGGGCTCCGTCTCGATTGGCGGAGCCCGGCACGGTCCCCGGCCGCTCATTGGTCGAGGGCGGGGCCCGCTGGTCGTGATTGGCCGCGAGGCCGATTAATATTCCGGCGGGAAAGGCGCGCGCGGCTTTAGTTCGAGCGGCAGCGGGAGCGGGTTCACCAACGGATCACATCCCGGTCTCCAGAGAGTCTTCACCCGAGCGTCACCAGAAGATCACGGACCGACCTCCCCCGGCCCTCAGACACACACAGACCCCGGGCGTCAGCAACATGTTCGTCATCAAGAGAGGTACTGAGCCCGGGGGTGGGGTGTGGGGACATAGACCCCGACCCTAACGACAGAGAGGGGAGAGCGGGTAGTATAGACCGGGGAGGAAGTGTATCCCCCGCCTCCCGGGAGGAGCACTGTTTCCCCCGGTGAGGGATGGGCCTGACCTCTGGGAGAGTGTGGGCTTGGGGTGCAGCCATCCCCCGGGGGAGGGCAGCTTTACCCCCGGGCTGGGGAGCGATGGGCCTGGTCCCCTGGGCCCCCTGTGTGTAAGGTCTTTATTGAAAGATGGGACCCTGAGGGTGTTTACGGGGACGGGCGGGTGTGGAGAGAGGAGACTCTCCCTGTTGTGGGACAGCCCGCACCCTGGGCTCGCTGGTTTCAAACTGAAATCAGGGGAATCTGTGTGTGTCTGTGTGTCTGTGTGTGTCTCTCTGTCTCTCTCTCTCTCTCTGTGTAAGTGTCTCTGTGCCTGTGTGCTCGCATGTGTGTACCTGTGCGTTTGTGTGTCTGTGGATGTCTCTCTCTCTCTATGTGTAAGTGTCTCTGTGCCTGTGTGCTTGCATGTGTGTATCTGTGTGTTTGTGTGTCTGTGGATGTCTCTCCCTCTCTCTCTCTCTCTGTGTAGGTGTCTCTGTGCCTGTGTGCTCACATGTGTGTATTTGTGTGTTTGTGTGTCTGTGGATGTCTCTC
>NC_057715.1:118059770-118064911 GCF_004010195.1 Chiloscyllium plagiosum | reverse complement strand
TGTGTGTGTCTGTCTGTCTGTGTGTGTCTGTCTGTCTGTGTGTGTCTGTCTGTCTGTGTGTGTCTGTCTCTGTCTGTCTGTGTGTGTCTCTGTGTGTGTGTGTCTGTCTGTGTGTGTGTCTCTCTGCAGCTCTCCCTGAAAAGGCGGTGGCAGCAGGATCCATGAACATTTGTAATACAGAAATTGTCAATCTCCTGTTGAAGGGATGAGGGGTTATCAGAGGTGGACGGGATGTAGATTCATCATCCATGATATTATTAAATAGAGCAGCAGGATTTCGGGGCTGAATGGCCACCTCCTGATTTTAATCCTTATATGACATTCAGTCTCCCATTTCATTGTCAAATTATTCAGACTATATTAATTTTAAATCCATATGTTCACATCCATAGTGGGAGCTGCCAATGTAAACATGTCACCATGTAGTTACCTCCTCCTGCCAGCGGGAGCGCTAGCTCCATGGGTGTGACATGTTTACATGGACTGTCCCCGTTATAAATGGGACATGAGAAATGGGAAACTTTGAATGTGGGCCGATGTTTGAATGTGTGTAGGTATGTTTGATCATTGTGCCAGCCCCCTGTCAGTACAGATATGGAGCACTGGGGGGTGTAGTTATTAGACATTTTCAGATGAGCTCAGTGCCCAGTGGGGTCACTGGGTCCAGTGCCACTGTAAACCCTCACCCGAGCTCGGGTCGTGTGAGCTAAAGCAAGATATTTCGGATTTTCTGCAGTTAAAAAACAGAAACTGCGAGAGAAATTCAACAGGGCTGGCAGCATCTATAGGCAGAGTTGAGATTTCTAGTCCGATCTGACTTCTTTAGAGTGCTTGGTGCAGGTCCTTGCAAGGCTGACGAATGGTGAACCTTGCCGTGTCCGGTCTGGGGGAAATTTGTTATTGTTGGGTTAATTTCTGTTCTGTTCTGGCGCTGACTGTGGCTGTTTTGTCAACCTATAGCTTTGTGTTTCTGTATTCCACTGAGGCTGGTCAGTACCTGCTGTCCTCCTGATAGCTTTAATTTTCTCCATTATGCAGAACTAAAGTGCGATTGCCCTGCCTCTGATTATAACTATCCATTGCTTTGTCTGATTTTTAAAAAATCCTCTTTCCAGTGTTTCTTTCGACTCTTTGCAGCTCCCTGTAATTCCCCCGGTTCTACTTCCCTTTATATAGTGTTTTTTGTTCCCCCGCCCCCCTCTCCCGCCTGAGTATAGTTTGAATTTGGCGCCGAAGCAGTTGGATATAAGAGTGGCGGGAATTGAGTAAACCGCGCTGAACCTCAGCATATAAAAGTGAATTTAAACTGGGCTATGGATCAGGAAGCTGGAGAGAGACGTGGATAGAGAGCACGGCCTCGGGTCAAACTCTCGCCCCGCGAAACTATTCCAACGATAACAAGTTGAGAGCTTTCGAATGTATGGGAACTGAAATAAGTCAGACGCTGGTGAAATGGACACGGTTTCGGAAGAATGAATAGAATTTATAAATCTCAATTGAGAGGATGTCAAAGGTTAGTTTTAACTCATTCAAGATAAGTAATTCTAAAACAATGCTTGCAGATTACAGCAGATGTTCTCCGAAATCGTTGGACGACTATTGGAACATGTACACCCTCTGTTATACCTCTGGGTGTACAATTTTGCAAGGCTCATTAATCAATCTTCAACCAGCCAGACCGGACCTTTGTAACGTTGGGCAATGGATGGCAGGTCCCAGAATCTATGACCTTGGCTAAGGTTTAGACACCATAAAGTGTTTGTTCTGTTTGGTATTTACAGGCTGCTGATTGCTGCAGAGGTGGACTTGTGGCTATTCTCTGACCTTCAGTGAGTGGATTTCGAGATGCATTTGCAAGGACAGTGGAAATGATACAAAACTTGCATGTATTATGAACTGTGAAGAGAGAAGTAACCTTGCAAAAAGCTGGTGGAATAAGTAGATGTGTGGCCGAATTAATTTAATGCAAAGAAGTCTGAGATAATTAATTTTGGTCTGAAGAAAATGGTGTTGATATAAAATAACATGTACATTTTTAAAGGTGATCTCGGGCATGTATTGGCACCACATTTAAGGTAAAAAGTATATTGGTATTAGTGAAGATAGAGAAACTATTTACAACAGCCATTCTTGAAATGAGTTTCAACAGTATGGATTGATCAGAGGTGGCTGTTCTAGTCCTGAGCGCAGAGAGCATTGAGACAATTTGATAGGTGTTCAAAATTATGGTTCTGAATGGTAGATGTAGATCACCAAAATAGAAATGGCTGAAAAAAATGTCTTGTAGAGCCTTGGTGCGACCACTTCTGTATCAAACCAGGCACTCAGTCTACACGCATTTTGCTGTGCTCTTCCAGCACCACTAATCCAGAATCTGGTTTCCAGCATCTGCAGTCATTGTTTTTAACTCAGTCTACACACTAACCCCTCAGTCTTGCAGCATTATTCACACCACTCTCAGCTGTTCTCCCCTTTAAATTAGTTTTAATCAACCTGTTCAAACATGTTGCGTGAGGTAGGTGGGTCTATCTCTGGCCAGAAAGTAATAATTGTTGACCCACAAATCCTCTCACTCCATTTTGTGTCAGTATTGTCTCCTTATTTAAAGAAAACATTACTTGCCATTCAGAGTGCAACATAGGTTCACTGGTCTGAGCCCTGGAATGGGGGTTTTGTCCTTATGTGGAAAGATTAACCATGCTAGACCTGTAGTCTCTGGGGTTTAGAAGAATGAGGTGATCTCATTCAAACATGTAGAATTCATACAAGATAGCTGAAGGAATGATGTTTTCTCCCAAGCTTTTGGCTCTAGAATGAGGGGATACTGTTTCAGGATAGTGGAGAGGCTGTGTAAGACCGAATTGAGGATTTCTTCACTGGTGAGCCTTCAATGTTATGTACTTACGAGGGCTCTGGAGGCTCAGTCAGTGAGCATGTACAAGACTGAGATCATTAGTTCGACACACGAAAAACAGCATAGGATATGGGGATAGTGCAGAAAATTGTTAAAGTACAGGTAGTTCTCTTGTAACGCCATGGTTCGGTATCTGTGCAATCTTGCTTTATAAGAAAATTATGCGATACCAACACCATTAAAACTAATGGGGCTGGACTTGTGTTATAGCTAATACAGGTAAGGAAAGTTTGTGTTCTGGAAATATGTTTAAATTTGGCAATTGTGTTATAGCCAATTCGTGTTGTAGAAACATGTTATAGGTGATGGTACATGTCAGCACAAATGATGTCGGGAAGAAGGGGAGGAACATACTACAGCGGGACTTCGGAGAACTAGGAAGAAGGCTGAAAAGCAGGACGTCCAGGGTGGTTATTTCCGTTTTGCTTCCAGTTCCTTGGGCTGGTGAGGCCAGAAACAGATATAATGGACTTGAACGTGTGGCTGGGGAACTGGTGCAGGAAGCAAGGATTTAAATTCTTGGATTACTGGGGTATGTTTTGTGGTAAGCATAAATTATAAAGAGAGACGGTTTGCACCTTAATAGGTTGGGGACCAGCATTCTGGCAGGCAGGTTTGCTACTGCAACACAGTTACGTTTAAACTAAGTAGCGGGGGGAGGGGGACAAGCTGGATGTTTAAGAAGGAAATTGAAGGGAAAGTTAGAACAAGCGAAGTCAAGAAAGACAACTGTATCAATGAGGCAGAAAACTCAAAAAGGGATCATGCTGTAAGGTTGAGTGAAATAGGAGTTGATGGGAAGGGTGAGGGCAGTAACAAATTAAAAATACTATACATGAATGCACGAAGCATTAGAAATAAGATGGATGAGCTTGAGGCTCTTTTGGAAATTGGCAGATACGATATTGTGGGGATAACTGAGATGTGGCTTCAAGTGGACAGGGCCTGTGAAATGAATATTCAAGGCTACACGTGCTATCGTAAGGACAGACTGATGGGCAGAGGGGGTGGGGTGGCCATGTTGGTAAGGGATGCTATTAAGTCCCTTGCGCGGGGGGACCTAGAATCAGGGGATGTAGAGTCAGTATGGATAGAGTTGTGAAATTCTAAGGGTAAAAAGATCCTCTTGGGAGTTATCTACAGGCCCCCAAACAGTAGTCTGGTTGTTGGATGCAAGTTGAATCAGGAGCTGAAATTGGCCTGTCGCAAAGATGTTACTACAGTTGTTATGGGGGATTTCAACATGCAGGTAGACTGGGAGAATCAGGATGGTATTGGACCTCAAGAAAGAGACTTTGTGGAGTGCCTCCAAGATGGATTCTTAGAACAGCTGGTGCTGGAGCGTACCAGGGAGAAGGCAATTCTGGATCTGGTATTGTGCAATGAACCAGAATTGATCAGGGACCTCGAAGTGAAGGAACCATTGGGAAGTAGTGACCATAATACAATAAGCTTCAATCTGCAATTTGAGAGGGAGAGGGTACAATCGGCATGACAATATTTCTGTTGAATAAAGGGAACTATGGAGCTATGAGGGAGGAGCTGGCCAAAGTTCAATGGTACAACACCTTAGCAGGAATGACAGTGGAGGAACAATGGCAGATATTTCTGTGTATAATGCAGAAGATGCAGGATCAGTTCATTCCAAAAAAGAAGAAAGATCCTAGGAGGAGGCATGGGTGGCCGTGGCTGACGAGGGAAGTTAAGAAACATATAAAGTTAAAAGAGAAAAAGTATAACATAGCAAAGATAAGTGGGAAAACAGAGGACTGGGAAGCTTTTAAAGAACAACAGAGGATTACTAAGAAGGAAATACGCAGAGAAAAAAAATGTGGTACGAAGGTAAACTGGCCAAAAATATAAAGGAGGATAGTAAAAGCTTTTTTAGGTATGTGAAAGGCAAAAAAATGGTTCGGACTAAAATTGGGCCCTTGAAGACAGAAATAGGGGAATATATCACGGGGAATAAAGAAATGGCAGAAGAATTGAATTGGTACTTCAGATCTGTGTTCACTGGGGAAGACACAAGCAATCTCCGAGGTAACAGTGGCTGAAAGACCTGAACTTGAGGGAATTAATATTTGCCAGGAATTGGTGTTGGAGAGACTGTTTGGTCTGAAGGTTGATAAGTCCCCAGGGCCTGATGGTCTACATCCCAGGGTACTGAAGGAGGTGGCTTGAGAAATCGTGGATGCTTTGGTGATTATTTTCCAGAGTTCGATAGATT
>NC_057715.1:118056934-118059549 GCF_004010195.1 Chiloscyllium plagiosum | reverse complement strand
GTAGTGATAAACGGCTCCATTTCAGAATGGCAGGTAGTGACCAGTGGGGTACCGCAGGGATCAGTGCTGGGACCGCAGCTTTTTACAATATATGTTAATGATATAGAAGATGGTATTAGCAATAACATTCGCAAATTTCATCAGCTGGGTGGCAGGGTGAAATGTGATGAGGATGTTAGGAGATTACAGGGTGACCTGGACAAGTTAGGTGAGTGCTCAGATGCATGGCAGATGCACTTTCACGTGGATAAATGGATCCTTATCCACTTTGGTGGCAAGAACAGGAAGGCAGATTACTACCTAAATGGAATCACTTTAGGTAAAGGGGCAGTACAGAGAGATCTGGGGGTTCTTGTGCACCACTCAATGAAGGTAAGCATGCAGGTACAGCAGGTAGTGAAGAAGGCTAATAGCATGCTGGCCTTCATAACAAGAGGGATTGAGTATAGAAGCAAAGAGGTCCTTCTGCAGCTGTACAGGGCCCTGGTGAGACCACACCTGGAGTACTGTGTGCAGTTCTGGTCTCCAAATTTGAGGAGAGACATTCTGGCTATTGAGGGAATGCAGCGTAGGTTCACGAGGTCAATTCCTGGAATGGCGGGATTACCTTACACTGAAAGACTGGAGCGACTGGGCTTGTGTACCCTTGAGTTTAGAAGACTGAGAGGGGATCTGGTTGAGACATATAAGATGATCAAAGGATTGGACACTCTGGCGGCAGGCAACATGTTTCCGCTGCGGGGTGAGTGCCGAAACAGAGGACACAGCTTAAAAATACGGGGTAGATCATTTAGGACAGAGATGAGGAGAAACTTGTTCACCCAGAGAGTGGTGGCTGTGTGGGATGCTCTGCCCCAGAGGGCAGTGGAGGCCCAGTCTCTGGATTCATTTAAGAAAGAGTTGGATAGAGCTCTCAAGGATAGTGGAATCAAGGGTTATGGAGATAAGGCAGGAACAGGATACTGATTAAGAATGATCAGCCATGATCATATTGAATGGTGGTGCAGGCTCGAAGGGCAGAATGGCCTACTCCTGCACCTATTGTCTATAGGATAACCACCTGTACAAAAATAGCCACAATTTCGTTGGCCGTGGGCTAAAGGTTGAGTGGCCTCCTGTCTGAAGGAACTTTTTGTAGTTGAGCCACAGACTTTGCATCCCTACCACTGATTCCCTCACCTCTTGCTGATAATGTCTTGATGCTCTTGCAACTTATGAATTCCTTTCCTAATCCTGTCTGTCTGTGTGTCTCTCCCTCCTTTACGTCAGTCAGAAACTTTTCATTATGCTAAAGATGCTTTTTAAATTACTGCTGATATTGACTGCTTAATGGATGAAGAAGTGCTTAAACTTGTGATGTTTTGCTGTTCAGATGGTCGCCAGGAGCGGGTCATGTTTGACAAGATAACATCCCGAATACAGAAGCTGTGCTATGGCCTGAATCCTGACTTTGTGGATCCGGTGAGTGGCTTTTTAATGATTTTCTGTTGCCACTGGTCTGAAATCATCATTAGCAATTCATTGGTAGTTTTCTGTGATTGACTGAGCTAAGTGTGTTCCCTGGTGAAGCATAGAACCATTAGGGAAAAGCTTGCATTATGATTTTAGGATGCCCGAAAGTGCTCCACATCCAACTTATGACATACAGTAAATAATATATTAAATGCAAGATCTTAGTATACAAATGATACCCACAAATAGCAATATAGTAAAATCCCCACCCTAGGGAAATGATGTCTGCCATTCACCTTATTTGATAAACCTCCATAAAATCACCTCTCAACTTAGAATATAGAAAAGTACAACACAGAACAGGCCCTTCAGCCCATGATGTTGCGCCGAGGATTAATCTTTATCTAAAATAAAATAACCTAATTTACGGACCTCTCAATCCAGTGCTGTCCCTATCGCTTAAATGTCCCTAATGTCTCAGCTTCCACCACCACCACTGCTGGCAACGCAATCCATGCGTTCCCAACTCTGTAAAGAGCCTACCTCTGATGTCTCCTCTATACCTTTCTCCTAACATTTTAAAACTATGACCCTTCCTCGCAGTCAATCCTACCCTGGGGAAAAGTCTCTGGCTATCGACTCTATCCATGCCTGTTATTACCTTGTACATCTTGATCAGATCACCTCTCTTCCTCTTCTCCAAAGATAAGTCAGATTTTAGTAAACCACTTTTTGTAACACAAGCCCTGAAGTCTGGCAGCATCTTGAGAAACCTTCTTTGCACCCTTTCCAAAGTCTCTGTATCTTTCTTATAATAGGGCGACCAGAACTGGACACAATATTCCAAGTGTGGTCTCACCAAAGTTTGTAGAGCTGCAGAAAAACCTCACAGTTCTTAAACTCTATCCCCCTGTTAATGAAAGCCAAAACACCATATGCTTTCTTAGCAACCCTATCCACTTGGGTGGTAACTTTGAGTGATCTATGCACTTGAACACCACGATCCCGCTGTTATTACACACTGCCAAAAATCTTGTCTTTAATGCTATATTCAGATTCAAGTTCGACCTTCCAAAATGCGTCGCTTTGCATTTATCCAGTTTTCACTCTGTCTACCATTTCTCAGTACGCCACCCACACCCTCCACCTCCTCCAAGACTTCC
>NC_057715.1:118030434-118056434 GCF_004010195.1 Chiloscyllium plagiosum | reverse complement strand
GTCCTTTCTGTGGAACAATTGCTCCCAATTTCACAACTCCTGTCAGAGAGCATCATAATTTCCTTTTCCCCAATTAAATATCTTCCCTTGGTAACTACTCCTTTCCCTTTCCAAGGATATGGTAAATGTGAGGCAGTTGTGGTCACTGTCACCAAAGTGTTCTCCTACCTTGCGATCTGACACCTGTTCTGGCTCATTGCCGAGCACCAAATCCAAAATGGCGCCTCCCCTTGTTGGACTATCTCCATACTGAGTAAGGAAGCCCTCCTGAACACCTGACAAAAACTGCTCCATCCAAACCATCTGCACTATGGAAGTCCCAGTCAATAGTGAAAAAATTGAAGTCACCTTAACAGCCTTGCTACATCTGCATTTTTCCAAAATCTGCCCATGAGTGCTTCAATCTCTGTACTGCTATTAGGGGGTCTGTAGAAAACCCTCAATGAAGTGGCTGTTCCCTAGATGTTTCTAGCTTTCACCCATACTGACTCAGAAGACAAACCTTCCTGGACAACTATCATTACTGTAGCTGTGATGCACACTCTGATTAGCAACGCTACAACCACCCTCCTTCTTTTTAAACTTTCTAAAGCCTGGAATATCTGGCAACCATTCCTGCCCCTGTGGAAGCCATGTCTCCATTATGGCCACAACATCATAGTCCCAAGTACTGATCCATGCTGTAAGTTCACCACTCTTATTTCTGACACTACTTGTGTTAAAGCAGACACACCTTAACCGATCCCTGTGTTTCACCACATGAAAAACCTCCCTGATAGATTTACTACATTCCCCCTCCACCAAACTAGTTGAAATCCTCCTGAACCACATGCGGAAATCTCCCACCCAATACATTTGTGCCCCTCCAGTTCAGGTGCAATCTGTCCTTCATGTACAGGTCCCACCTTCCCCAGAAGGCATCCCAATGGTTTACGTATTTGAAACCCTCCCTCCTGCACCAGCTGCCTATTGCTCACCTCACTATCTCGTTGCACTGATAGCAAACCTGAGAGCACTACTCAACTTGTCCTGCTCTTCAGCTTCCACCCTAGCTCTCTGTAGCCCCTTTTCGGATCCTCAATCCTTTTCCTGGCTATATCATTGGTACCAATATGTACCATGTTTTCTGGCTGCTTACCCTCCCCTTTCAGAATCTTGTACACCCGATCAGTGACAATTTTCCGGGACTCCTGTTCCTGACACACAATCTCCTGTTAATCCATCTAACTATTGAGTCCCCTACCGTTAGCATTTTTTTCTATATTTTATTTCCCCCCTTTCCCTTCTGATCCTCAGTGCCAGAGATCTGGCAACTATGTATCCTTGGTAGGCTGTCCACACCAGCAGTATCCAGGATGGTATACTTGTTGCTAAAGGCAGTGGCCACAGGAGATCCTGCTCTGTCTGTCGCTTCTCTTTCCTCCCTCTGACAGTAACCCAGCTGTCCTTATCCTGTGTCTGTGGAGTGACCCCCTCAATTTCTCCCTTAGCCTCCTGGATGATCTGCAGTTTGTCCAGCTCCAGTTCCCTAACTGTTTTCGAGGAGCTGGAGTTGGGTGCACTTCCCGCAGATGTGGCCAGTAGAGAAGTGTTGTGTCTTTCACCTGCCACATTCTCCTGGAGGAACATGCAACTGCCTTATCATCCATACCCTGCTAATCTGAAAGCCCACACAGGACTAAACAAGGAAGAGGGGGGTAAAAAAAAGAAAATCTGAAGAACTCAGATTAGACGCTTATTAATGTTAGAGGTGGGTGGGAGGGAGACCCTGCTGTCTCTGGCTTAGATCTCACCCACTCTTTTTAAAAAAAGAAACGTGCCCTTCCCAGCAGCCCTCTCTTCTCTCTGCCCTATCTCCTTGCCACTCTGTAAAACTTGGAGCTTCCTACTCTCCAATGAAAAACATCACAGCCTATTCAGCCTCTCCTTATAATTTAAACCCTCCAATGAGCTGGTAAATCTTTTTCTGAGCCCTCTCCAGTTTAATATCCTTCCTATAATTAGGTGACCAGAACTGGACACTGTACTGTAGAAGAGGTCTAATCAGTGTCCTATACAACCTCAACGTAATGTCCTAACTCCTACACTTAATGGTCTGAGTAATGAAGGCAAGTATGGTAAATGCCTTAACCACCCCATTTACATGAGATGCAACCTTCCAAGAATTGTGCTCCTGGACCCCTAGGTCTCTGTTCTATAACACTGTCCAAGGCCCTACTTCTAACTGTACAAGTTGTTAATATTCTTTAATGCTATACAATTATCTAATTGCCCGATAGGGATCGGTGCTGAGATCCCTGCCATTTGTAATATGCTTAAATGACTTGGAGGATATTGAAGGTGGCCTGATCAGTAAACTTGTGGATGACACAGATTGGGGGAGCTGCGGATAGTGAGGATTGCCAGAAGGTATGACAGGACAGAATACTCTAGGAAATGGATGGAGAAAAGGCAGATGATGGTTTTCCAGGTTAGAAATGTTAATTGCTAGGGAATGTAGGTTAAAGGTAATAAAGTGGTAAGATTAAAGGAGATGTGAGAGGCAAGTTTTTTTAGAGGGATGTAAGTGCCTTAAATGTGTTGCCAGAAGAGGTGATGGAGGTGAATGTGGTAGCAAAATTCAAGGATATCTTGACTGATATATGAAAATGTAGGGAACCGAGGGTTATGGACCATGTAGAGGTGAAAGGTTTTCAGTTCAGAAAGGCATCATTTGTCTGCACAGTCTTGGTGGGCCAAAGGGCCTGTTCTTCTGCTGTACTGTTCTTTATTCCATTCTTGAGATTTTATAGCACTTCCTGAATAATCAATGAGTCATACAGATGCTTTTGCCTTGTAAACCATTTTTGAATTTCCAAGGAATTTGAGTCCGTAGACCTGTCAGCCGATTGGTGCCTTACTGTTCTGAAGTAAAAAGTCATGTTAGTCATTTGCAATAAATTTGGAATTATTGTTTGTTCTAATGAGTGACAGAAGAACACCAAGATGTTTAGATAATCTGCTGCAAATGTTGTCAGTCACTTAAAGTCAAGAGTGTGGTGCTGAAAAAGCAGCCTGACCTGCTGTGCTTTTCCAGCACCACACTCTGCTCTGATGCAGTCCTCACTTTCTCCTGGTCATTTTGAAAGGACAAGTTAAATGTCTGTGCAGTTTGTGCACCAATTGATGACTAATTTGTGCATTGCTTTCCTGCGGTGATGGATCAACTTGTCTTTCAGGCACAGATCACGATGAAGGTGATCCAGGGTCTGTACAGTGGCGTTACCACTGTCGAACTAGATACTCTAGCAGCAGAAACAGCTGCTACAATGACCACCAAGCATCCTGACTATGCCATTCTTGCTGCAAGGATTGCAGTCTCCAACCTCCACAAAGAAACCAAAAAGGTTTTCTCTGGTGAGTAATATTTGAGAGAACTTGCGATAGAATGATTGACCAAATGTGCAGGCCAATGTCATATTGACAGTTGATTTTGTAATGACTCTTGATTCTATCAATCAGATATCTAGGCAAGTTGGTGGAGTGGATGGGTAGGTGGCAGACAAATTTCAATGTCGAGTAGCATTAGGGTGACTAGATGACTCTGGTTAGCACTGTTGCCTCTCAGTAACAGGGACTCTGATTCATTTCTGTGTGGCTGTCTGTGTGCAATTTGCACATTCTTCCTGTGTCTGCATGAGTTTCCTCCCATAGTCCAACAACGTGCAGGCTAGGTGCCTCGCAGCACCAGGGTCCCAGGTTAGATTCCAACCTTTGGCAACTGTCTGTGTGGAGTTAGCACATTCTTCCCATGCCTGCGTGGGTTTCCTCTAAGTGCTCTGGTTTCCTTCCACAGTCCAAAGATGTGCAAATCTTTGCAATGAATTGGTCATGCTAAATTGCTCATAGTGTGAGGTGCATTACTCAAAGGCAAATGGGTCTGGGTGGGTTCTCTTTGGAGGGCTGGTGTGGACTGGTTGGGCCGAAGGGCCTGTTCCACACTGTAGGCAATCTAATCTAATCTAACAATACAAAAAAAGGATACAATTCCAAGGGAAGTGCAGGAGCAGAAGGACCTGGATATATATGTGCACAGATGATTGAGAGTAGCAGGATGACTGGAGAGACAACAAGTGAAGCATCAGAATCCTCTGGTTTAGTAGAGGCATAGAGAATAGGAGCAAGCCCATCCACCCACCTGGAGTATTGTATATAGTTTTGGGTGCCACATCATAGGAAATGTTTGAATGAACGAAAGACAATACAGCCCCCTCAGGAACAGGCCCCTCAGCCCTCCAGGCCTGTACAGGCACGACTTCCCCTTCCATGATTGAATGGCGGAGTGGACTCGATGGGCCGAATGGCCTTACTTCCACTCCTATGTCTTATGGTCTTCCATACTAATGCTGTGTTCACACAGAATCTGTATACCTCTATTACCTTCCTAATCATGTATTTGTCCAGGGGCTTCTTGAATGCTGCTATTGACTGCTTTTACAACCACCTCTGGCAGCATGGTCCAGGCAGTTGCCACCCTTTGCATTGGAGAGAGTGTAGAAGTGATTTACAAGAATGGTTCCAGGAATGAGAAGGTTTAGCCATGAGGTTAGATTAGGTTAACACCCCTCTTTGCTTGATAACTTTTTTTTTCTTTTGCAGAGGTCATGGAAGATTTGTATAACTATGTGAACCCTCTTACTAACTCTCATTCACCCATGATTTCCAAAGAAACATTGGAGATTGTACTGGAAAACAAAGATGTAAGTGCTTTCTTACTCAGGGTTTGGTGGGGTGTAATTCTAACTCCCTTGTGTACACTGAAGGTGCAAATGTTATAATGTTATAATGTTTAGATGTTTTGACAAGAACCAGGATTGATCCAGGATCTAGGCTAATTGCAGTAGGTGTACTCTAGATGCAGCAACTGGCCTCAGTACCCTTTGGTTCAGGAAATCTAAATCCCTGATCCCTGTACATCCATCTATAGATTCCCTTATAGGCAGGGCAATATTGTAATGTTTACTGACTAGTAATGTTTGATGCTCAGGACTTATCTGAATGGGTGAGGTGTCTTTGGGATTAGCTGAATAACAGATTTCTTCTAAAGTGATGCTTTGCTTTTCTTTTCATTTAGCGCCTGAATTCTGCCATTATCTATGACCGGGACTTCTCATATAATTACTTCGGATTCAAGGTGAGCTGGTTGATGAGGTGGTGTTCACTTTATGTTAATACCTTTATGTTGGCTTACGTTTGCATTATTTTTTCACAGACACTGGAGCGTTCCTATCTTTTAAAGATCAATGGGAAAGGTATGTTTAATTTGCTGTTAATTCTTGGTGTAGGATAGCGGAGATTGGATATCTCACTGGATCCCTTGCTGAAGAAATGTCAGCTGAGAGGAGTCAGCAATTCTCTTCATAACCATTATTTCAATCCTTAATTGGTAGAGCAAGGACAAAATACCACAGATGCTGGAAATCTGAAATAGAGAATGTTGGATAAACCCAGCAGGTCTGACAGCATTGATGGGAAAGAAAGTTCTGAAGAAGTCACCGTGGAACTTGTTTTTCTCTCTCCTCAGATGCTGCCAGACCTGCTAAGTTTATCCTGCATTGTATTTAGACCATAAAACATAGGAGTGGAAGTAAGGCTTTTCGGCCCATCGAGTCCAGTCCGCTATTTAATTATGGCTAATGGGTATTTCGACTCCACTCAACCACAAGTGGAGTTGAAATTTGTTCCTTCACTGCAGAGACTTGATCTCTGAATATTCGTAGTTTATGAACATATGAGGCAAGAGTATGCTGCTCAGCCTGTCAAATCTCTCTTTCTCCCCACCCCATCACCATTCAATAAAATCACGGATGACTGGGTAACTCCATATTTCTCTTACCCCAGATAACATTATCTTGCTTATCAAGAATCTCTGTCCATATTACAAGTATTAAAAACTCTGCTTCCATTGCATTTTGAGGATGAGTTCTAAAGGTGCTCAACCCTCTGAAATTTTTTTTCCTTGTCACGTTTTGTTTAAATGGGTGACTCTTCATTTTTAAGCAAGAAGAAATATCCTTTCCACATCTACCCTGTCAAGGCCCCTTAGGATGTTAATTAGTGTCCTTTTGTTTCTAGGATTTGGCTCAGCATTGAGCAGAGAATGGAGTGGTGGTTTAACTCTCTCCTTTCTTTTTAGTGATATTTAATCTTTATGACCCTGAACTGGTAGGAAAATAGATTCATTCCTTACTGAACTGGTTACAGTGTTCTAATGAAATGCTGACCAGCATCACTTTGGTTGATTGACTTTTCTTGTGGCTTGGTTTGTGATAGGCGTTTCGGGTATCCATTGTGTATAGGAATTGACTTGAGGATGTTTGGCTGATACAGTCCATTAGTGTAGCACAGCTGTTTCCCGCACTCACCCCATGATGTGATTTAGTGCTGAACTCAATTCAGTGCAGTAGCCCTTGAAAAGTGAGGGGTCTTTTGAGTTAGCCTGAACCTGTTGTGTCCCTAAGAATCCTCGCAGTCTCATAGTAGTGTTGGATTCAGGTTCATTCTATATGTACTGATAAGATGCTATGTTGTGCTTGACATGGATTCTTGTTTCTCAGTGGCAGAACGGCCTCAGCACATGCTCATGAGGGTTGCTGTTGGGATCCACAAACGTGATATTGATGCTGCCATTGAAACATACAACCTGCTGTCTGAGAAGTGGTTTACTCATGCTTCTCCTACCCTGTTCAATGCTGGTACCAACAGACCTCAACTCTCAAGGTATGGAGCTGTCCTCAGCTTTACTCCCCATTGTTTCTAAAGGTTGAATTTTCTTTAAGGCACTTTCTTCTCGTCTTTGCACTTATTATCATTGATACCCAGCCTCATTAACTTCTGAGGTTGGAGTCAGAATAATTATTTAGAAGCTCCTCAGTACGTTCCTCTACTTCCCCTTCCTCTAGTCTGTGAGCTTTACTGAAGTGACCTTCATGCTGTTTTACTTTGTCTGATGTTTTCTAATCCTGAGGTGTCTTGGGCAATAGAGGAACTGAACCAGGGCATTTTGGTCAAATAATACTTAATGAGACTGCAGTTCATTATTAGCTTTTGAATGCTTCAGAGTCTTGCAAGATAATTGAGCATGTTAATGTGACCAAACATTACTATGGAAAGGTCATACAATATTCAACAGACCCATCGTCTTACTGAGTACCTTCAGTTGTTAAACATAATTGAGGGAATTACACTTTCACGTTGAGTTTGTGACTCCAAGTCCATGACAATGTGAATCCTAACTGCTTTCTGAAATGGTCTGGCAAAACCTCAATTATACTAAATTATTAAAATAAAAATGATACTGTGGGGAAACTAGGAATCATCTTGTGCTTTATAGCTTTATCTGTGACATCCACATCCCAGGAATGATTGAAAAAGAATAAGCCACTTACTTAGTCAAACATATTGTGTGGATCATTTTGAATAGAGTTGGCAGCTTCCCTTCCTTGAAGGCAGTCAATAAAGTTTTCATTAAGCTATTTTCAGAGTTACGTTTACTGATTGTCCACAAGTTTGCTCTTGGGAAAAATTCAGTAAATTATCTTGTCTGTGAATACTATCATTGCTTGCTTCCAGCCTCCCATCACTACTGCTATGATTATTTTTCTTATTTCTTCTAACACCTTTATTAGGAGACTTTGCTTTCCTCCATCAATCTTCCCTGTTTGAATCAAAGCTCAGTGTTGAGCAGCAGCAATTCCTGATTCATCCTGGGGAAGGATAGTTTAGTGCTTATTTAACTGTGCAAGCAATCCAGTATTTTGGATGAATGCACTGGAGGCAAGTTTCTAAATCATGCCACAGCAGCTGGGAAAATTAAATTCAATAAGTCGATATAGAATAAAATGCCAGTCTCATTGTTTATGCTCGTGAAACTACCATACTGTCATAAACCCTACTAGTTTCACGTGTTCTTGTGACAAAGGAAGGCTGCTGTCCTTGCGTGGTCTATGTACATATGATTTCAAACCCACACCAATGTTGTTGACCTTTAACTGCCCTCTGAAAGGCCTTGCAAACCATTCAAATGTATCACACCACTTTAAAAAAAAAAAAAGACTGCATTGCAGGTATACAGGCAGTCCCTGCGTTGCAAATAGGTTTTGTTTTGGAATCTGTTTCTTAGTCAATTTCTTTGAGTCAGAACAAGTTGATGGACAATGTAAAGGAGCTGTTCATAAGTTAGGAGTGTTTGTAGGTCAGATGTTGGTAAATTCAGAGTCCCATACCTAGATTAGATGAACTGCTGTTTACCACCATCTCCAGCCCAACAAAGGTGGGCCTTCCCAATGACTTCCCCTCATCCTGTGAATGAGTGGTGGCTTGTGCAATGAATCCTTAGTAAGGAAGGGATGGACCCTCTCTGTTGACCCACTGAACTGACTTTGTCTTGCAGCTGTTTCCTGCTTGCCATGAAGGATGACAGCATTGAAGGGATTTATGACACCTTGAAGCAATGTGCTTTGATTTCCAAGTCTGCTGGTGGGATTGGTGTAGCTGTGAGTTGTATCCGAGCGACAGGAAGCTACATTGCTGGCGTGAGTACAGAGAGTACGGTTTGCACATTCAGCAGATGGGCAGTGGCCATTCATGCTGTGGGGAAGTGTTCAGCATTGTAATTACCACACAAACCTGCAATTGTGTGGTAATTACAATGCTCCTTGGTGTTTTTACTCAACTTCCTCCCACCCCGTCTTCATTTCTTTATCTCTTCTATTCCTTTCTCCTTCATTAGTTATTTTTTAACTTCCCCCTTAAATTTAGCTAAGATTTGTCCCAATTATTTGCTGTGGTAGCTAATTTAATATTCTCACTACCCTCTTGGTAAAGTGGGTTTCTCCTGAATTCCTGATTGGACATATTAGTAACTATCTTGTATGTGTAGCCATTTTTTTGATCTATATAATTAAACCTTTTTCTGCATCTATATTTATCAAACCCCTTCATAATGTGCCTCAATTTGATCACTCGCTTTAAACATGTCACTCTCTAGCCCTGATCCCCCTCCCTTGCTGTTCTGTTCATCGCAACATCACTTGGCATAAGCTGGTTATGAAAAGGAACAAAACAAATTAGGGAAGTGTTCAACTCCAAGAGGACTGATTTCAGTGATTGGACCAATTTGTGGGTGGCATGGTGACACAGTGGTTAGCACTGCTGCCTCACTGCGCCAGAGACCCGGGTTCAATTCCCGCCTCAAGTCTGCGTGGGTTTCCACCGGGTGCTCCAGTTTCCTCCCACAGTCCAAAAATGTGCAGGTTAGGTGAACTGGTCATGTTAAGTTGCCCGTAGTGTTAGGTGAAGGGGTAAAATGTCGGGAAATGGGTCTGGGTGGGTTGCGCTTCGGCGGGTCGGTGTGGACTTGTTGGGCGGAAGGGCCTGTTTCCACACTAAGTAATCTAATCTAAAAACTGCCTCTAGCCCTAGAACCCTTAAAGGTCCCTATGCTCCTCTAATTCTGGCCTTTTGTGTAAGCCTTGGCATATGAGCAATGCTACCACCAGGTGGGGCCATGGATACATGTGCAGTAAATCACCAGTGGCAGTATGATGTTGATTTAACTATTTATTTCATCCAGTGTTGCTCTAAACTAAATAATTCTGATTTTCATTGGTAGAGGGATCAAAGGTGGGGGAGGAGGGAGGGAGGTGTGTAGGAGAATTTTTGAACTCTTGTACTGGGATGCTGGAACTCGCTGCTTGAAAAGGTGGTTGAGTCAGAAGCTCAAGTAACAATTAAGCGATACTTATCTGTAGAGGGATCAAGGTGGACATTTTTAATGTGGTGACCTGCTTCCTGTCTGAGATCACAAGTCCTGTGTAAATTTTTAATTTTAATTATTCCACCATTGGGTGATTTGGCTCTAAGTTATCAAATCCGGTTTCACTTCTTAATTCCTCCTACTTGGTGTCAAATGTTTGTTTGATAGCACTTTGTCAAGTGCCTCAATGATTCTCAAATTAGAGGGACTATATTAATATAACTTATTGATAATGACCTCTTATCATTTCAGACCAATGGAAACAGTAATGGTCTTGTCCCGATGTTGCGGGTTTACAATAACACAGCACGTTATGTGGACCAGGGTGGAAACAAGGTAATTGTTAATATACGAGGAGGTGACGTCCCTCTGGTATTGTTGACGGACTGTTAATGCAGAAACCCAGATAATGTTCTGGGGACCCACTTTCGAATCCTACCGTGGCGGACGGTGGAATTTGAATTCAATAAATGTCTGCAATTAAGAGTTTGAATGATGCCCTTGAATCATTCCTGATTGTTGGAAAAACCCTTCTGTTTCGCTTCAAGGAAGTGAAACTGCCATTCTTACCTGGTCTGGCCTACATGTGACTCTAGACCCACAGCAATGTGGTTGACTCCTAACTGTCCTCTGGGTAATTAAGGATGGGCAGTAAATGCTGGTCTAGTCAGTGGCATCTTTGTCCCATGAATAAATAAAGGAGAGAAAAAATGTCCTGCTATAGATATACAGTGCGAAAATGCAATACCCTAGATTCCAGAAAAACTGAAATTGGAACACCCTGCAGATCTGGCTGTATCTATGGAGTTGAAGCTTCAGCTTGGCAACCGTTCACTAGAACTGGAAGAATTTAAAGATGAAGTAGTTTAGAAGCAAGTACAAAATTTATAAAGGATGGAGAGAGAAGGACAAGTCTGTATTGGTAGCAGACAATCCTCCATTTAGAGCTGAAAATGTGTTGCTGGAAAAGCACAGCAGGTCAGGCAGCATCCAAGGAACAGGAGAATCGACGTTTCGGGCATAAGCCCTTCTTCAGCCCTTCTTAATCCTCCATTTTGAGTCATAGTCATAGAGATGTACAGCATGGAAACAGACCCTTCGGTCCAACCCCTCCATGCCGAACATATATCCCAACCCAATCTAGTCCCACCTGCTAGCACCCGGCCCATATCTCTCCAAACCCTTCCTATTCATACAACCATCCAAATGCCTCTTAAATGTTGCAATTGTACCCAGCCTGCACCACTACTTCTGGCAGCTCATTCCGCACACACACACCCTCTGTGTGAAAAGATTACCCCCGAGGTCTCTTATATTTTTCCCCTCTCACCCTAAACCTACACTCTCTAGTTCTGGACTCCCTGACCCCAGGGAAAAGACTTTGCCTTTTTACCCTATACATGCTCCTCATAATTTTGTAAACTTCCATAAGGTCACCCCTCAGCCTCCGACGCTCCAGGGAAAACAGCCCCAGCCTGTTCAGCCTCTCCCTATAGCTCAAATCCTCCAACCCTGGCAACATCCTTATAAATTTTTTCTGAACCCTTTCAAGTTTCACAACATCTTTCCGATAGGAAGGAGACCAGAATTGCATGCAATATTCCAACAGTGGCCTAACCAATGTCCTGTACAGCCGCAACATGACCTCCCAATCCCGTACTCTATACTCTGACCAATAAAGGAAAGCATGCCAAATGCTGCCTTCACTATCCTATCTACCTACGACTCCACTTTCAAGGAGCTGTGAACCTGGACTCCAAGGTCTCTTTGATCAGCAACACTCCCTAGGACCTCACCATTAAGTGTATATGTCCTGCTAAGATTAACTGTACCTGTTATGCTCGCATCCAAATCATTTATGTAAATGACAAAGTAGAGGACCCAGCACCGATCCTTGTGGCAGGCCTCCAGTCTGAAAAACAACCACCACCACCCTCTGCCTTCTACCTTTGAGCTTGTTCTGTATCCAAATGGCTAGTTGTCCCTGTATTCAGTGAGATCTAACCTTGCTAATCAGTCTCCCATGGGGAACCTTGTCGAATGCCTTGCTGTAGTCCATATAGTTCACATCTACCACATGTAGGTTTGCTTACTGAGCTGGAAGGTTCGTTTCCAGACTCTTCGTATTTAGAATGGACAATTCAGGAGTGAGATAGGAGGTAACTTTTCTCTTGAATATTAGTGGAAATCTAGAAAACTTTCAAAAGTTTGGATGCTGGATGTCAGTTGAGATTTTCAGATAGTTGACAGACCTTTTGATGTTATGGGCGAAGGGCAGGGAAATGAAGTTGGACTGCAGTTTCAAGGGACTGAAAGCTAATTCCGGTGTAGGATTTAGAGGTAATGGACATAACACAAGAAAAAGGAGCAGTAGTAAGCCATTTAGCACTTTGATCATGGCTGGCCTGTTCTTTAACTCCACTGCCTGTCCCCCAGTCTACTTTTTCAATCAAAATTATATTTGAACTTGGAGCATATCATGATTTGGCCTCCAATGCTCTGTGGAGAACCTTCTGAAGACTATTGACCCCAGAATGGAATAAAGCATCAGTTGTCTTCAGACCAGCATATTTATCTGTTCAGCTGTAGAAGGTGTTGTCACTCACTTATCAGAATCTACAGCCACAAGATACCAAGTTCAATCCAGAACTTGTTGACACCCTTAATGAATTCATATGGTTGGCCACTCTTGGACCTTCAGATTAAGTCATATCTCAAGCCCACATTTTGTCTAGAAACTTATTTGTGGAATGTTTGAATAATAGCTTCAATACTTTCAGTGACAACTGACCTGAGTTTGATTGGCTTTCTTGTCTTGTGCAGAGACCAGGGGCTTTTGCCATTTACCTGGAACCCTGGCACATGGATGTTTTTGACTTCTTGGATCTGAAGAAGAACACTGGGAAGGAGGAGCAGCGAGCTCGTGATCTATTTTATGCACTTTGGATTCCAGATCTCTTTATGAGACGTGTAGAGAACAACCAGGTAAAAAGCTAGTAATAAGTTGATGGAGAGGGGCCGCAAGTAGGGAGTACAGATGCAGGGGATAAGACAACTACTTGAATGTCTGTTAAGGAAAACATATTCCTGGATGGCTTTACCCTCTGGATGTACCACAGGGGTTTATGTGCTCTGAACTAGTTTTGAAAACTGACAATTATTTACACAGCATGCTCCCTCACAGCAAAGTGGGAGTGAGCTGATAATTGATTTTGATGATTTTAATTGAGAGAACAATATTAGGCAACATGGCACCACCTCCGTTTCTTGAATAGTGGCTTGTGACCTTCAAGATCCACTTTAAATGCCATGTGAAAGATGGCATGACCAGACGAAACAGTAGTTAGATTGGAACAGCTTTTGTCTGTGTTGAAGTGAATGGGCTCCTTTCATAATTGATTTTCACTTCACACTCACCACTCTGATTCTTGTAGGATTGGTCTTTGATGTGTCCCCATGATTGTCCGCGCCTCGATGAAACTTGGGGAGAAGAGTTTGAGACTCTGTATGAGAGGTAAGGAGATATTTCAAGTAGGAAAGATGGGGCGACCTGGGTTTAGAATGCAGCTATCTGAAACCTTGTTTTATGGCTGAGATGTGAGGAGCGTGCTGACTTGCACTCATTTCACTATTATGCACGTCATAACATAATCCCAGTTGATGTTAATGTTGAACAAACCCAATGCCAGAGTGAAACTTGGATTTTTTTTTAATAGACTCTAATGTTTTTAAACTGTGGCAGTTAATGAACGCACTGGCCGATACTTCTGGAATTCTAATGAAGACTAAAGAGTTTACTAAGCAAGAATGAATGTAAACAAATAGACTTTTAGACATCTCCACACCGTGGCCCCAAGCTCTGTCTTATATGACTCTGTCATATTTTTAAAATTTGTTTGTGGGATGTGGGCATCACTGGTTGGATTAGCATTTAATGTCCATCCCTAGTTTCCCAGTGGGCATTTGAGTTAATCCTATTGTTATGGGTCTGCGGCCACGTGTAGGACAGACAAGGTAATAACAGCAATTTCTCTGAAAGAAGTTAGTGAACCAGATGGATTTTTATGGCAATCGGCAATGTTTTTTTTTTTTGCTCATTCGATTTTTAATTCCAGATTTTAAAAGAAACAATTGGGTTTTTAAAAATAAATTCGTTGAAATCGCACCATCTTTCCATCGTTTGCTGGGTTCCCAGAATATATCTGTTTCCTGTTTCTTCTATTCTACCCTGTGCAATCCTTCAAATTGTAGCCCACAAGCATTATTATTATCTAGCTTTCTCTTCTGGCAGATATGAGAAAGAAGGACGTGCGCGCAAGGTGGTGAAGGCACAACAGTTGTGGTATGCAATCATTGAGTCTCAGACTGAGACAGGAACTCCCTATATGCTGTATAAAGATGCCTGCAACAGGAAGAGTAACCAGCAGAATCTGGGTACCATCAAATGTAGCAATCTCTGCACTGAGATTGTGGAATATACCAGTAATAATGAAGTGAGTAAATGCACAAAAAGACATTGTCTTGTTGATTTTGAAATACCAAGCTGCTACAGAGAACAGTTTGTAAAAAGCCACCACTGCAAGATTGTGTCTTTAATTAGCATTTCTGTTAATTGATACATTGAAGATTTAGAATGTTTATTACCAGCATTCTTCTGCTGTTTGGCAGAATATAGCAGTTAATTTATGCACAGCAAGATCTCTCACAGTATTAAAATAATGACCAGGTAATTTTTATTCAGTGTTACTTAAAGGCTGTATATTAATCTGCAGTTGAACTCCCCTGCTCTGAGATCTAAACTGTGGAATCTTTTGCTTTTTGCAGATGAGGTGGGCAATGTCTCTCCTTAATATTGTATTAGTAAAACTGCACTTGCTCACTACTGTGGATTATGAATTGAAGTCCCTGGAGTGACACTCTTCCCATGTAAACAAGATTAGGGGGCTATAGTGTTGCTTGCTGGTCCACACTGATAATCATGGGGTCAATTAACATTCAAGTAACACTTGCGCCAAACACCTACCAACAAGAGAGAATCTAACTAATGTATCTTAATGTTCAAAGCATCACCTTTGCTGAATTCCCTATTGTCAACACCTTGCGAGTTTATCATTGATCATAAACTAAAGTGGACTAGTCAAAAAAACTGTGGCTACAAGAGCATGTCAGGTCAGGAATTAGAATCATAGAATCCTACAGTGCAGAAGGAGGCCACTCAGCTCATTGTGTGCATTGACCCTCCAAAGGTCATTCTCTCCCATTCCAGTATCCCTGCATGGCTAACCCCTTCTAAAATCAAAGCACCCCAAGGAAACCCACACACAAGGAGAATGTGCAAACTCTACACGTAGTTGCCCAAGACTGGAATTGAATCCAGGTCCCTGGAATTGAGGCAGCCGTGCTAACCACTGTGCTGTGGCAGTGAGTAACTCACCTCCTGATTGCCCCACTGCCTATCCACCATTTGCAAGGCATAAGTCAAGAGTGATGGAATGGTGCCAGCCAGGTAAAACAGCCACATGATTGGCACCACATCCACACTCTCCACCACCGATGCTCTGTAGCAACAGTGTGTTCCATCTACAAGATGCACTGCAGCAATTTGCCAAGCCTGCTTCAACAGCACCTTTAAACATGCAATTTCCAGCACTTAAAAAGCTATTAGGATAGCTGATGAAATACAATACCACTTGCAAGTTTCTCTCCAGGCCCCCCACACCAACTGACTTGGAAATATATCTCACTGTTGCTGAGTCACAATCCTAGAAATTATTCCTGAACACTATGGATTCACCTGGACCACAGGTGCATGCAGAAGTTCAAAAGGCAGCTCACTGCTACTTTTGAGGATAATTAGAGATGGACTATAAATGCTGGCCTAGCTAGTGATACCTATATCTCCAGAACAACCAAAAACAAACTGTAGTATGGTATCAAAAACAGAAATTGCTGGAAAAACTCAGCAAGTCCGGCAGCATCTGTGGAGAGAAATCAGAATGAAAGTTTCTGGTCCAATGACCCTTCCTCAGAATTGCTAGAGGTCATATTTTTGCAAATATTCTGTTGCCTATGACATAACTCCATGACAAGAAGTCATGTTTTGCTAATTGTCTGCTCCAGAGTACTTCTGTTAATTTATGGTTAATGATTGGTGAAAACCTGATTATTAAAGGATTCTGGACTCCCCCAAAGGTGCAAAAGTTGAAGCCTTGTATTGGACTTCTGGTTTGTGTATCTGAAACACAATTACTAGTGTCTTGCTCATTATTGCTGAGAAAGTTGTGTGTTTCTATGCTTTGTGATACTTTGAGGCCCTCACCATTTATTTGTTGTACTTGTTGTGGTTCTGTTCGCCGAGCTGGGAATTTGTTTTGCAGACGTTTCGCCCCCTGTCTAGGTGACATCC
This sequence comes from Chiloscyllium plagiosum, assembly GCF_004010195.1. Classification (NCBI taxonomy): domain Eukaryota; kingdom Metazoa; phylum Chordata; class Chondrichthyes; order Orectolobiformes; family Hemiscylliidae; genus Chiloscyllium; species Chiloscyllium plagiosum. The sequence goes on along the minus strand of NC_057715.1, from coordinate 118,040,232 downwards.
TCAGTACTTGGGAGTCTCCTGTGAAGCGCTTCTGTGATGTTTCCTCCGGCATTTATAGTGGTCTAAATGCCGGAGGAAACATCACAGAAGCGCTTCACAGGAGGCTCCCAAGCACTGAGGATGTCACCTAGACAGGGGAAGAAACGACTGCAACACAAATTCCCAGCTCGGCGAACAGAACCACAACAACGAGCACCCGAGCTACAAATCTTCTCAAACTTTGAACATTTGGTGTATTTTTTTGTTGGCAGGTTGCAGTTTGTAACTTGGCTTCTCTGGCATTAAATATGTACGTCACTGCTGATCGTACTTATGACTTCAACAAACTAGCAGAGGTAACACGTGTAGTAGTTCGAAACCTGAACAAAATCATTGAAGTGAACTACTATCCAGTTCCAGAGGTAAGCACTGGGGGTGAGGGCCAAGGTAAGTGAGGCGTTTCAGTGGTTAAATAATGGAGCAAAACATTTTAGTGGATTGCGGGGGGATTGTCTGTGTCTGAAAGGGTAATGAAAGCAGATACTTATCATGTTAGATGTGCTTCTGAAGTACTGTGACTTCAAGGGGCTAGGAATCAAAAGCTGGGAGTGGCTAGTTATATAGACAGCACAGGCATGACACTTCTGAAATCTGTAAATTTTCTATTGTTTCAGAGGTTGATCTATGAAAGAGGATTTGTATTTGGGTTGCATGTATTTTCCTCTTAAATAAAGCGATTGACTAGGTCTTGGATATTAGCACAGGAGTATTTGTACTTGTGAGCATTGAGACTGCTGGGGTCTGAAGCAGTTCTGATGTAAAAATAACATGGCTTGAGATGAGTGTTTAACCTGTTGACCATTTCCACTTTGTTTTAGGCGGAATATTCTAATAAAAAGCATCGGCCAATAGGAATTGGAGTTCAGGGGCTTGCAGATGCCTTCATCCTGATGCGTTACCCCTTTGAAAGTGAAGAAGCTCAGAAACTCAACATTCAGATCTTTGAGACTATTTACTATGCAGCACTGGATGCAAGTTGTGACCTGGCCAAAGAACTGGGCCCTTATGAGAGTTATCAGGGCTGTCCTGTCAGCAAGGGGGTAAGTGGTTGTATTGAAGCTGAGCACAAAGCGTTTCTGGTGTCTCAAAGAATCATGTAGTACAGAAGAGACGCTTTGGTCTTTCAAGTCTGCACTGACCAAAGTTCTATACCTATAATCTTGTTGAGGCTCCACATTCTACGGTCTGTGCTTTTAAGTTTCCCTGCTATTTATCTTTACTCTATTCTCATAACCACTGTGGTTCCTGACACCTTGGGTTTTATTCATTTGTGTTTGGTTTGGGCATTACAGGAATCACTTTCAGTTTGTTGCTTATCCCTAGTTGCCCTGAGATGGCAGTGGTTAGCTGCCTAATAATTGAATGCCTTTCTAAAGGTGCCTATTGAGGAATTTGAGAATTTGTAACATTGACATTGGGTTGGACTCATAGGTAAGCCCAATCAAATAAGAGCCGCAAGTTCATTTTATAGAAGAATGAAGAGCTGGAATAATCAATTCAGCCCTTTGAGCCTGCTCTAGCATTTGAAAGATCATGGCCAATCTCATCTCTGTCTCAACTCTACTTTCCTCCCAATCTCAATGACCCTTCAACCCATCAAGAATTTAAGATCTATCTCCACGTTAAATTTACGGTGTCCTAGCATCCACTACACTCTGGGGTAGTGAAATCCATAAATTCATGATGCCTGAGAGAAGTAATTTGTTTTAATCTGTTTTAAATCTGCCACACCTTATTCTAAAACTGACCTCTCATTCTAGATTCTCATACGGGGGAACATTCTTACATCCATCAATCTCCTTAGCATGTTAGACCTCGATTAAATTTCCCTTCATTGTAGTAAACTCCAGAGAATAGAGATCTAAACTGCTCAATCTCCCTTCATAAGAAGAACCCCTGATCTGCAATCAATATAGTGAACCTCCTCTGAACTTCCTGTAATTCAACTACATCCTTCCTCAAGGTGACTAAAATTGTATGTAATACTCCAGGTGCACCTCGTGCCTTGTACAGTTGTAGCATCACTTCCCTACTTTTATACTCTCTTCATTTTTGCAATAAATGCCAAAATTTCATTTGCCTGTCTTATTACCAGCTGTACCTGCAAACTAGTTTTCTGTATGATTCGTGCATAGGACTCCCAGATCCCTCTACACTTAAGCATTCTGAACTTTCTCTCCATTTAAATGATAAGTTTCCTTTCTATTCCTCTCACCAAAATAAATAACCTCTCACTTATCCTCATTAAACTTCTGCTAAACTTTGACACCTTCACCCAACCTGTCCATATCTATATGTGAATTTCTTAGTTCTTTGCAACTTACTTTCCCACACATTTTAGGGTTGTCTGCAAATTTGGCTGTAGTATTTTCTATCCTTGCATCCAAGTCATTGATACAGATTATAAGTAGTTGGGGTCTGCGAACTGAACCCTATGGCACCCCACTCATTGTCTTGCTAGCTAGAAAAAGACAGTTCTATCCCAACTTTGCTTTTTATTGGTTGGCCAATCAACTTTCCAAGTGAATATTGCCCCTAAACCCATGTGATCTTACCTTGTGTATTAATATTTTATGCAGTACCTTATCAAATGTTTCTAGAAATCCACATATGCTGTTTCTACAGGATCCACATGATCCATGATAATTGGCACATTGTAGAGTCAAAGAAAGTGTGGAAGCAGGCCATTTGGGACTTAAAATCCACACCAACCTGTCAAACAGCATCCCACCCAGACACTCCTCTCTTCTCTCTCGCCCCCACCCCAATCTTGGTAACCCTGCATTCGCAATGGTTGATCCACCTAACCTACACATCCCTCAACACTGTGGGTAATTTCCCATGGCCAATCCATCCAACCTGCACATCTTTGGACTGTGTGAGGAGACCGGAGTACCCAGAGGAAACCCATGCTGAGGTGGAGAATGTGCAAACTCCACAAGTTGCCCAAGGTTGGATTTAGCCTGCATCCCTATGGCTGAGGCAGCAGTGCTAACCACTGAGCCATTCTGCCACCCAAGCTACATCTTAAGAGAACTTTAGCAAATTTGTCAAGTATATTTACCCTTCATAAAAGCATGCTTACCCTATAGGTGTATTTTGATGTTCTGAATTTCATGTCATTAATTTCTTCTGACAGCAGATATAAAACTAACTGGTCTGTGGTTTCCTACCTCTCTGTCTCCCTTTTTCAATCAGTGAGTTTTATTAGAATTTTTCCAATCCAGTGGAATTTTTCCCACATCCAGGGAATTTTGGAATATTATAACCAACGGATCCACTATCTCTGCTGTCACTTCCTTTAAGACCCGAAGATGTAAGCTGTCAGGCCTGATTTGTCTACCTTCAATCCTAATAGTTTGCTCAGTACTTTTTCCTGTCGTGATTATTCTGTTTCTCCCTTTTTATAACCTCTGCATTACCTGTTCTATAAACTATAGGTAGGATGTTTATGAACTGGCTGTGTTTAATTGGACAGCTTTCTGGTCACTTTCCCTACTTGTTTTTTTTTGCAAATTTTAAGACTTCAGTAGGATCTGAATTTGTTTTCCAGATCATTATTTCAGGCCTCTGGATTGCAAATTCAGTGAAATAACCACTGTGCAACTGTACCCAATTAGCTAATGTAAGCCAACAGGAAATGCTTGCTATAGATAACTATCCAATGGTTCTTTCTGTGTGAGGTCTGATTAACTGATGCACTGTGTGGTTGATATTTTTGCCGATATGTACTCCCAAGTTGGATTAACTGCTGGAGAACTGACTGCTTGGAACAATTACTGCTGTGTGTATCAGTGCAGCACAATTTAGTTAGTATGGCTCCCTCTATATTGCTTCACCTGCCACTGCATTGCCCCGCGTGATACTGAGCAGTGTGTACTCTTAACACTTTGTGGAGGGCTGGGGGATTTGATTAGGTACAGTGTATGTTGGTATTGATTTCCATGGTTGTGTTGCATTGCATTGTTCTTTACTAATGAGGACATAATGCTTACATGTATCACATTTTACTGTTCTGCTTTCAGATCCTTCAGTATGACATGTGGAATGTTACTCCCACTGACCTTTGGGACTGGAAGGGGCTAAAGGAGAAGATTGCAAAGTAAATTTCCACAAATAATTTTGAAAGGCAAAGAGGATTTTGGAGATTTATATTTTTGGGGGGGGTGGGGGTGGATTTGTAAATTTCTGTTCAATTTTCCTTGGATTAAATTTTAAAAATTAAGAGACTGAGTTGTTCAGGCTGGAAAATTGTCTAATGTATTCTTGGTAGTAGGGCATGAAGCTAAGTGTATAAGAGGATTTTATTGGGCTTATCAAAGTCATTAGTGGCACTTACGATGCAGTTCATTGTTCAATTGTGATATTTTCCTTCCTCTTCAGTACACCTGACCCTAAACTGGAGGATTAGTATCTTTAGTAGTCTTATATTTAACCTCCTAAATCCTTCCTTCATTTTGAATATGTTATGACCGATGTTTTCTCTAAGCTGCGTGAGCTTGCAGCTCCTCTTGATTTCTGCACATGGCATACTGATGGCATTCACTTCCACATCCAAATGTTGCTGCTGCACATTTGAAGGCCTGCTGACTTTGTCATCATCAAAATGATGGAAGGGGTCAAGTGCCATCAAGTAGCAGTTGCACCATAAAGTAAACTGATACTCCATCTGGGTTTTGCAGGACCACTCAGCTCCTGATGTTATTAATCTTGGTTCAATCATGGATAGAAGAGCTGAGTTCCAGAGGTGAGGTTAAAGTGTGACAGTCTTTGACATCAAGGCAGTATTTGACTGCGTTTGGTATCTGGGAGCCCTAGCAATATTAGAATCAATGCAAAGCAGGGGAGGAAAGCTCTCTGGATGGAGTCTTACCTGGCATGAAGAAAGATAGTTGTGGTTTTTGAAGGTCAATCTTTTTAGCCCTTGGAAATCTCTTAGGAAACTCTGAGGTACCCTTGGCCCAGTTATTTTCAGCTGTTTTCTTTATTCATTCTTGGGATGAGGATGACACTGGTTAGGTAGCATTTATTGCCCATCTGTTAATTGCCAGTTTCATCAATGATCTTTCTTCTGTCATTGGATCAGAAGTGGGGATGTTTACTGATGGTTGCACAATGTTCAGTACCATTCGCGACTCCTCAATCTGAAGCAGTCTGTCCAAATGCAGCAAGATTTGGGCAATATCCAGGCTTGGGCTGACAGTAGCAAGTAATATTTGTTTGATACTTGGCCTTTTGACTATATCCAACAAGAGGGCATTTAATCATCTCCCCAGGATGTTTAATGGCATTACCATTGTTGAATGTCCCGTTAACATCCTGGGGGTTACAGTTGACCAGAATCTCAGCTGAACTGTCCATATGTATATGTGGCTATGAGGAAAAGGTCAGGTTAGGAATTCTGTCAGTAACTGACCATCTGACACTCAAAACGTGCTTAACATTGACAAAGGACAAGTTATGAGTATGAGGAATACTCCCCGCTTGCCTGGATAGGTGCAGCTCCAATAACAGACATGAAGCTCAAAACTATCCAGGTCAAAGCAGCCCACTTGATTGGCACCACCTCCACAAACATTGTTACTCCACCACCAACATTTAGTAGTAGCAGTGTGTACCACCTATAAAATGCACTGCAAAAATTTGCCAAGGCTCCTTGGACAGCACCTTCTAACACCCACTGCCATGTCCATGTATAAGAACAAGGGTAGCAGATACATGGGAGCACCATCTCCTGCACTCTCCCTTCCAAACCTCTGACCATCTGACTTGGAAATAGTGCTATTTCTTCATGTCACTGGGTCATAATCTGGGACCTCCCTCCTGGACAGCATAGAAAATGTCTCTACATCAGATGAGCTGCATTGGTTCATGATGCAGTGAACTCCCCAGCATCTTCTCCCTGGCAGTTTAGGGCTGTATGATTAAATTCAGGCATACCCAGTAACAGCCACATCCCATAAACAAAGATAATTTGAATCTGAAGAAAGCAGATTCACATATCTTCACTCATTCTTTGATCTACTGGTTTGCTACCAGACCTTGTCTTTTATTTTCCCATTGACTCATCTGGTCTGATTGTTCTGTCCCTTGCAGTAGATAGGAAAGTTACATTTGAGAGGTATCTGCATTTTATAATTTGCTGGAAGTTTTGACCCCTATCCCCTGTGGATAATGAGGAATTAGTATACTTCAGTTTTCGAAGAGCGGGTGCAACTGCAACGGGCTGAATGACCTCTTTTGGTACTGCCTGAATCTATGATGTAGAATGTGTCAAACTCTAATTGAAAGTTTGTCTTTTCTTGGATTGATGCTTTGTTAAACTTTAGTCTTTTCCTGAGAATTCATAATGAGGCTTCTTGTTCTTTGCACTTTTCACTTCACTTAGATATGGTGTTAGGAACAGCCTCCTGATTGCTCCGATGCCTACTGCATCAACAGCTCAGATCCTAGGTAACAACGAGTCAATTGAACCATACACCAGCAACATCTACACACGCAGAGTATTGTCTGGAGAGTTCCAGGTCAGTTGCCTTCATATAAATAGGCGTAAAGTACCAAGTAATATAGGCAGTGTAATATTTAAAACAATGAGACTTGGCAAGTTCAGCATCTTTATATATTATCCCCACAGATTGTTAACCCACATTTACTGAAAGACCTGACTGAACGTGGACTGTGGAGTGAAGACATGAAGAACCGGATCATTTCTCAGAATGGATCTATCCAGGTTTAAAAAAATGCTTCTTGTGACTCATCTTGTTCACTTCAGAGAGATCCTGTCATTAGCTTCAGTTTAATTCTCATTGGTCCTGTATCCATCTCATCTGGTCTTAGTGTCTTGCTTCCTCTTCCTAGAAATATGAAAATTGATTCCAAAAGTAATCAAGAAGGTAAAAGGAGGGGGTGCAGGAAATAAATGCAATAACTGTCATTAGTTTTGCAAGCACTTTTTTCCTAATGGGGCTAAAAGCTGATAAGTCCCTTGGACCTAATGGGATACATCCTAGGATTTTAAAAAATAGTGGATGCCATGGTAATAGTCTTCCTAATACCTTGAGATGCTGGCAAAGTCCCAGAGAATTTGAAAAACTGACACTATAATGTTTATTCAAAGAAGGAGGGAAACAAAACAGCTATTGTTTCCCTTATGATTTTATAAACCTCTGAGGTCACCCCTCAGTCTCCAAGGCTCCAGGGAAAACAGCCCCGGCCTATTCTGCCTCTCTATAGCTCAAACCCTCCAACCCTGGCAATATCCTTGTAAATCTTTTCTGTCGGAGCGAGACCAGAGTTGCACACAATATTCTAAAAGTGGCCTAACCAATGTCCTATGCAGACACAACACGACATCCCAACTCCTATACTCAATGCTCAGACCAATATATTTAGGACCAGAGGACAAAATCTGAGTAAGGAGTCATCCAGTGAAGACAGGTGAGGAGGCATGTTTTCTGTGTCAGCCATATCTCACTTGCGCTGCTAGAATCGCAGCATTTAGGATTCCTGACCCCCCCAGACTTCAGCATAATTTTAAAAAGTCAAAGTCTGGTGCCTACAGTAATGAGAGAGCTGCTATCTTTTGGATGAGAAAACCAACACTGATAAAACGACACATGGCATTGTTTCAGAAAAGAGCAGGAAAATCTTGCTGTGTCCTGGCCAGTATTTATTCCTTGATTAATATTACTAAAACAGGTTGTCTTGTCATTATCACATCACTGTAAAACCTCACCAATAGTATATATACCGCATGCCATGTTTCCTACATCACAACAGTGACTACACTGAGTACTTTATTGGCTGTGAAGAGTTTTGAGACTTCCAATATATAAATGCAAGTCTTGAAGGCAATCCACTTCCCATTAACACATTGCCTTAAATTGTTCCTAATGTTCCCACACTTAGTGCAACAACCAAATACTTCTGCTAGTGTTACATAGCCCATCACAAATCAAGATTGCAACACAACAGCAATTGATTTTGTTCTGTCATTCTAATCTATCATGGTTGATCTTTTTATTAGTTCTATCCTTACCCTCTGATTCTATAATCCCTAATGGTCTTACCTAACAACCCATATCAATCTGCTTTGATGTTTTTAGTTGGCTTCCAACCAGTTTGAAAGAGCTCAAGATATCCAATATCCTTGTGAAGTGACTTCTTGCTGTGCCTCTATATGGCCTGCCTCCAGATAATAGGCTTGTTCTACGCCATCTTTACCTCTCCAAAGTATTGGATTCCATCCATTACATTCTTGCCATGAATGTATTCAGCAAAGGCTTTAGCCAACAGAATAACAAAATGGAGGTGAATTTCTGATTTGTTGTGGCCACTGTTATGCTGAACAAAATCCTGCCATTGTATGTGTTATGAGCATTTGGTACTATGCTGAAAGGAGTAATGAAGAGGAAAGTGAAAGAGCAGAGACATTAATTGGTTGGGGGTGGGCGCTGGGGCAGAGCGTGATGTCTGTAGGAGCTATGAACCTGTTTCTTTTGGCAGGGCATTGAGGGGATTCCTGAGGACCTTAAGTCACTGTACAAGACAGTCTGGGAGATATCGCAAAAGACTGTGATTAAGATGGCAGCAGACCGTGGAGCACACATCGATCAGAGCCAATCGCTTAATATACACGTTGCTGAGCCTAATTATGGCAAGCTGACCAGCATGCATTTCTATGGCTGGAAGCAGGTAAATCATAATGATGGATATGGATTTCATATGCCAAATGGCAAGTACAAAGTGCAGAGAGATGACATCTTTCAGTGGGTTGTGTGACATACATTCTATGTATTAGAATACAGTAGATAGAAGTTAAAATTGATGAGTCGTTGAGTAGAATTGGCAATTAAAAAACTCCCAAATATCGGAAAATGGATATGTGCAAGCTTGATTGAACTCTGGGATCAGTATCCTATTCCCACTTGTCACTTGTTCAGTGTCTTGCTGAGTCTGTTGGTGTGTATAGCAAGTTCTCTTCCCCTGCAAGAGTGAATGTCTTCAGAATGGAAACAAACTTGGGGTGCTGGGGAATGCAGATGAATGAAAAATTAGTTGCATAGTACTCTGGAGTAACATTTTATCCAAACCCCTGAGATCCTGTTGTGCCTACAATTCTGCTATCTTGAACGTTGTGATTTTAATCATTCCATTGTTGATAACGGTTGAATCCTGTCTTTATAATAAACTTTAGAATTTCTTCCCGAAATGCTTTACCGTTCGCCTGCAGTCTGTTTCTTTGAGACACCTGAAAAGCTTTAATGAAACTTTTAGTAACCTGTCCTAAAATATCTCTTTCATACCTGTATCAAGTTTGTCTGTGTTAAAATATTTTGGAGAGTTAACTCTGTAAAGACTAAAACAATTGCAATTTATTGAGAGGTGAAAGACTCAATCTGCTACATTGACAGTCCCTCTGCTTCATTTCACAGGGACTGAAGACTGGCATGTATTATTTAAGGACCCGCCCTGCAGCCAATCCTATCCAGTTCACTTTGAATAAGGAAAATCTCCAGGAAAATGCAGCAGTGGCTACAAGTGTTAAGGAGAAGAACAAAGCAGCCATGGTGTGTTCTCTGGAGAACAGAGCAGATTGCACGATGTGTGGCTCTTAAACCCAGGAGTGTTGCCTGAGGCTTTGCTGGTGTGCTTTTAATATTGGGTGTAGGTATCACTGGCAACCCAACATCGAAGGGAATTATAGGAACCGTTTCAGTTCACCAGATCTCATCTGTTAACAGATACAATGTCATGTGA
>NC_057715.1:118010934-118029934 GCF_004010195.1 Chiloscyllium plagiosum | reverse complement strand
CTGTAACTCCTGGAAGGTCTCGGGTTATGTGCTGGCATTTCATCTTGCCTGCACTAAAGATGGCAGCGCCCCGTTAGTCACAGGCAGGCAGCAGTGGAGCGGATGCGCATGTGTGGCTCACTGCCCACGCTTTCCAGCGCAGGCGCGGCATTGGGGGCGGCGCGGCGGCCTGAGGCAGAGAGAGAGACCGGGAGCGTTCACCGCACCCCACCCCCACAACCCCCCCCCCCCAGGGGAGAGAGGCAGACAGACTGCATCTGCGCACACTCCAGGCACAACAACACCAACACTCGCAGCCATGGAGGCCGCGGTTGCCCTCCTGGCCTGGCTGCTGTGCGCAGCGATTGTGAGGCGGAGCGGGGCCACGCTGGAGGAGGTGGCCGGGGCAGGTGAGGGGCCTGGAGGGGAAGGGGAAGGGGAAGACCGCGCTGGGGCTGGGGCCTCGGCTGCACACTGGCATTGGGGGTGTGGGGAGTGTGTACCTGGTCAGGGGAGAATGGGGATAGAGTGTGTACCTGGGGGTGGTGAATGTGGCATGGGGGAAGTGTACCTCAGGGTGGGGGTATGGGGGGGGGGGGGTATACCTGGGGATGGAGTGAGGGGGGTTGTGCTGGTGAGGGGAGCTGGGAGTGTGTATATCCTGCAGCAGGGAGACCTGACTCTGTGTATTGGTCCTGTGTTTACTCATGGATGGAGTGTGTTTGTGTCCAGGACAGGGCATACTTGAGGGCGTGAATCTGTGTATGCCCAGGCATGTGCCCGGGCATAACCGCAAAATTGTTATGGTGTAGAAGGAAGCCATCCGTGTCTGCACTGGCTCAGAGCATTTTACATTTGTGCCAGGCTCCTGTCTTTTCCCCACAATGCTGCACGCCGTTTTTATTTAATACTCGTCCAGTGCCCTCTTCAGTGTCTCAATTGAACATTCTTCCAGTCAGTGATTGAAGACGTGAACGTCTTACCATATGGAACAGTTATTGTCAATGTACGTTGTTCAATGTCCCTTGCTAAAGGCATTGTGACTCTACCTACAGCACATGGACTGCAAAGGTAGCTCATCCCCACCTTTATCAGGAGCAACTAGGGATGGGCAATAAGTATTGACCTGTCCTCAGATGCTGCCTGAATTGCTGTGGTCTTCCAGCACCACTGATCCAGAATCTGGTTTCCAGCATCTGCAGTCATTGTTTTTACCAATAAGTATTGACCAGCCAGTGATGCTCATATCCCCCGAATCAATTTTAAAGCTGTTTATCAGAGCTCCTCATAGCCTTTGATCCACGGAAAACACTCTCAATTTCTTCAGTTTTTCTCCATAACTGAAATAACATGTCTCATTCTCATAAACCTCTTCTGTGGTCTGTCCAATCCACTCTTTCCTAAAGTACGATTCCCATAACTAGACTCAGTACTCTCGTCGCGATCTAACTGGTGTCTTGGAGTTGAATCAAACAGTGCAGAAGAGGATCTTCAGATCATAAAGACTGTGCTGACCTATCCAGACTAGTCCCACTTTCCAGCACTTGACCATGTTAGGCATTTCATCCAAGTACTTTTTAAAGATTGTGACATTTCCCACCTCATTGTCCCAGACAGTGCTTTCCAGAACCCCGCAGCCCTCTGGGTGAAAGATTTTTTTACAATTCCCCTCTAAACCTCCTGTCCTTCGTGTTAAAATTATGCCCCATTTTTGACTGCTCAAATAAGAGGGGAAAACAGCTGCTGTTGTCCATGACTCTTATAATCTCGGACCTCAGTCACATCCCCTATCACCCTTCTCTGCTGTAAAGTAAACAAACCAAGCTTATCCAGCCTCTCTTTGTAGCTAAACTGCTCCATTCCAGGCAACGTCCTGGGGAATCTCTTCTGTAACCCCTCCAGTACAATCCCATCCTTCCTATAGTGTGATGCCAGAACTGCGCACACAACTCCAGCTGTGGCCTAACCAAAGTCCTGTACAGCTCCAACACAACCTCCCTGCTCTTCTGCCAGTGCCTCGACTGATAAAGGTAAGTTTCCCAAATGCCGCCTTAACTAGCTGAAAATGTGTTGCTGGAAAAGCGCAGCAGGTCAGGCAGCATCCAAGGAGCAGGGGAATCGACATTTTGGGCATGAGCCCTTCTTCAGGAATGCCCGAAACGTCGATTCCCCTGCTCCTTGGATGCTGTCTGACCTGCTGCGCTTTTCCAGCAACACATTTTCAGCTCTGATCTCCAGCATCTGCAGTCCTCACTTTCTCCTAGAGCCTTCTTAACTACCCAATTAACATGTTCTGCCAACTTCTAGGATCGGAGGACAAGCACCCCTTTGTTCCTCTGAGATTCCTAGTGTTCTGCCATTTATTGAGTACTCTTGCTGAAAATGTGTTGCTGGAAAAGCGCAGCAGGTCAGGCAGCATCCAGGGAACAGGAGAATCGACGTTTCGGGCATAAGCCCTTCTTCAGGATTCTCCTGTTCCTTGGATGCTGCCTGACCTGCGCCTTTCCAGCAACACACAATTTCAGCTCTGATCTCCAGCATCTGCAGACCTCACTTTCTCCTCATTGAGTACTCTTGGCTTGTTACTTCTTCTAAAAGGCATCACCTCACACTTAAAGGAAAAGCGCATCTCCTCTACAAGGATCTCAGCGAGTCCCTCTCTCACTGCACCCCAGGTCATCTCTGTCCTGAAGCATTGCTGTGCTTTTTCAACACCACACTTTACAACTCTGGTCTCCAGCATCTGCAGTCCTCACTTTCTCCTAGTTGATCTTAACCTACTGCGAATCCTCTTGCAAGGATGCCTACCTTGAAGAAGCTCTCCTCCTCCCTCTACAAGGATCTCAGTGAGTCCCTCTCTCACTGCATCCCTCAGGTCATCCCCTCTGCCCTGAAGCACTGCCTGGCCTGCTGCACTTTTCCAGCACCACATTTTTCAACTCCCATCACCTCACACTTACCAGGGTTAAATTCCATCTACAAGTGATTTGTCCATCTGACCAACTGCCTCTATCTTCCTGTAACCTAAGACCTTCCTCGTGAATAATTTTTCATGTCATACCCTGACTCTCCAAGTCGAAATTTGTTCTCTCCTTCAAACTTCTCTTCAAAATTTTTCCTATCACTGATGAGGCACACTGGTCTGTAATTCCCTGATTAATCTCTGCCACCCTTCTTGATAAGTTAAAGCATATTAGTTATCCTCAATCCACTGTGCCAGACAGAAATTAAAAATTTGGGTTAGAAGTCTTGTCAATTCTTCCTTTGCCTCCCACAGCAGTCTGGGGTACAACTCATCTGGGCATTTATTCATTTTGAAGCCTGTCAAAACATCCAATTCAAACTCCCAATGTCTTCCTGAAATCTGTACCAGCATCATTCTCCTGAGTGAAGGCAGGTTATGAAGTACTCTAACACTACCAATGTCTTCCAGTTCTACACACAGATTGCCCATTGGTCCCAAATGCCCTCTACCTTTTCTGTGGCCATCATCTTCTCCTTGATGTACTTGTATCTTGGGATTCTCCCTAATTTTATCTGCTAGTGTTTTTCTCTTGTCTCCTTTTTGCTTTCTTAATAACCACACACACTTTGTGTACCCTGCTAGGGCCTCTGTTGATTTGCTGCCTTTAAACCTGCTAAAAGGCTCTCTCCCCTTACCCAGTTCTGAATAATCTGAGCCATCCAGGGTTCTCTAGGTTTGTTGCTCTTAGACCTCACCCTTAAGAAAGCATGTTGATCTTGTACTCTGCCCATTTCCTTTTTAAACACCTCCCATTGATCTTGTCTTATACAAGTTCATCATAACCTCCCTAATTGTGTACTGTGTCACCCCTGTTTGGGAAGTATAGGCTACTGTATTCTTTATTAACAATTGTCACTACTTGCCCTGCCACCTTTCAGTGACCACATATCCACCCAAGTTTCCTATCCTCCCCCGCACCAAAATGTTCACTGTCCTCCTTGGTTTATAATTCTCAAGTTTTATGTCATCTGCAAATTTGTAAATTGTCTATAGTGCAGCAAGATCTAGATCATTTTTATATATTGGGAAAAGTGAGGATCCCAATCCCCAAGGATAGTTTCTCACATCAGCCTGTCAGTTCTCTACCTTTTTTAAAAATAAAAATTCCTGGGACATAGGCATTGCTGGCTGGCTCATCCCGAGTTGCTCTTCAGAAGCTGGTGGTAAACTGTTGCCTTGAATCACAGCAATCCATATGCTATCGGTAGATCCACAATACCCTAAAGGGAATTTTGACCCAGTGACCCTGAAGGAACAGCAATACACTTCCAAGTCAGGCTGGTGAGTGACTTGAAGGGGGCACTTGCAGCGAGTAGTGTTCCTTTGTTCTTCTAGATATTAGTGATGGATTTGGAAGGTGCTGTCTGAGGGGCCGTGAGGAATTACTGTGTAGTGTGTACACATTACGCAGTATTGTTACTGAGTGTCAGTGGTGGAGAGAATAGATGTTTGTAGATGTGGCACCAATCAAGTGAGTGGCTGCTTTGTCCCGGATGATGTCAAGCTTCTTGTCTGTTGCTAGAGCTGCCTCCATTCAGGCAAGTGGGGAGTATTCCATCGCACTACTGTGGATGGCAGACAGGTGGGAGGTGAGTTATTTGTTGTAGGATTCCTAACCTCTGACCTGCTTTTATAGCCACTATACTAAAATGGTTAGTCTAGCTCAGGATTTTAATAGACGGGATAGTTCAGTCATGGTAAAATCATTGAATGTCAAGGGACAACAGTTAGATATTTTTCTTATTGCAGGTACTTGTACTTGGCAAATAATATTCACACCACACATCAGCTCAAATCTAATGTTATACAAATATTACTGCATGGACTGTTTCAGAATCTGAGGAGTTGCAAATGATGCTGAACGTTATACAATTCTGGGTGAACATCCCCACTTCAGACCTTACGCTGAAGGGAAGGTTATTAGTGAAGGTGGCTGCGCCAAGCACACCACACTGAGGAATGTGGAAGGGTCTTGTCGCACAATAGTAGTGCCCCTACCGTTGAGCCACGAGATCGGGATTCAAGATCTGTCTGCTCCAGAGGTGTGTCATAAGATCTGCACAGGTTGATTAAACAAAAAACATCCTGAAGATATCCTACCGAGATATCCTGGAGCTGAGAGATTGGGAATAAGCAGTGACCTCATCCTTTTATGGAAAATTCTTACAGGGCTTGACAGGAAGGATGTTTCTCCTGGCTGAGGGAAGTGGGTTTGGTTTAACACAAGGGGGCACATGCAGAATAAGGGGAGGTCATCTTGCTTTCAAATGTGCAAAGGTTGGTGTAGTTTGGATTTCTTCATCGCAGTGGACTGTGGAAGTTTGTCATTGAATAAGGTCAAGTGAATAATGAATTTCTACATATTAAAAGTATCGAGGATAGCCTGAGATAATGATGTTGAAATGAAAGATTAGTTGTGATTTGGGGCAGCACGGTTGCTCAGTGGTTAGCACTGCTGCCTCACAGCACCAGGGTCCCAGGTTCGATTCCAGCCTTGGGTGACCGTCTGTGTGGAGTTTGCACATTCGCCCCGTGTCTGCGTGGGTTTCCTCCGGGTGCTCCGGTTTCCTCCCACAGTCCAAAGATGTGCAGTTCAGGTGCATTGGCCATGCTAAATTGCCCATAGTGTTAGGTGCATTAGTCAGAGGGAAATGGGTCTGGGTGGGTTACTCTTCGGAGGGTCGGTGTGGGACTGGTTGGGCTGAAGGGCCTGTTTCCACACTGTCGGGAATCTAATCTCATTGAATAGCAGACCAACCTCAAAGGGCTAAATGACATGCTGGGTCTAGATGAGATTGATCATGATGTTGCCAGGCATGGAAGATTTGAGTTGTAAAAAAAGGCTGGGACTTTTTTCACTGGAGCATAGGGAGTTGGGAGGTGACCTGATAGAAGTTTATAAAATAATGAGTGGTGCAGATAAATTTGTCTTTTCCCTCGATCGGGAATTTCAAAACTAGGGATCACATTTTAAGCTGAGAGGAGAGAGATTTAAAAAAGACACAAGGGGCAAATTTTTACTGAGGTTAATTTGCATGTGGAATGAATTTCCTGAATAAGTGGTGGATGTGGGTAGATGTTTAAAAAGATATTTGGATAAGTACACAAATAAGACCGGTTTGGAGGGATATAGGCCAGGAACAGGCAGGTGGATTAGTTTGGGATAATGTTTGGCATGGACTGGTAGAACCATAGAGTCTGTTTCTGTGCTGAATCACTATGACTTCCTCTTGCTGCTGTTTAACATGTCATTATAAAAACTGCTGGAGGAACTCGGCAGGGCTGACAGCATCTGTGCTGAGAGGAACATTTCTCGCCCAGCGTCACTCTTGTTTGAAGCCTGGTATTTGATGTAATAAAATAGTTTTCATAATCCTCAAGGTCAACAGAGTTGCTTTCTTATCAGAGAGAGGTGACTGGTGGTGGTTTAACCTGAGGGTCACCACACTCAGGCAAGGGGTGTGGTTGAGAATGTGGGACCTTGATGGCAACCTCAGTCAGTGTGGGAATTGAGCTCAGTATTGGCATCATTTTGCGAATGTAAAACAGCCGTTCAGCCAGTTGAAGCATTGGTGATGAAGGACGATAGGAACAAGGGAAGTTGTTCAGTTCCTCAGCACAATTGCTACTTTCATTTGGATCCTGTCTGATATCTACCTACACGCCTATGTTCCATAACCCCTGAGACCTTATCATGAAACATTTTTGTCATTAACCAGTAAACTTTCCATCTTTGTTTTATTAAAACTATTCATAACTTTTAAAAGGTTTATAAAATCTCCTGTATATCTCGCCTTTTTAAGGGCAAACTTTTCCCAGCAAGCTATTGATTGTGCTGTATGTAAGCTGCAGCTCAGACTATCTGCACAGCTCCCTCCCTGATTGTGAAATGTAAACGTGACCCCTGGCTGCCATGAGATGTTTAAATATTCAACATCCATTAAGTTAGCAAGAAAACTTCAAGTCATTGCCTCTTTGGCTATGTTGCAGTTGTTATTTCAGCGCTGTTATTTACAGCATTTGTACACCACAGAAAAATCACATTTCAGCCAAAATCCTTTCATATTGTGTGAAATTTCTCACTCACTGCTTCAATTTGCTCCCGCTGCTTCTAATTTCAGTGACAAATGTTTAACTAAAGTATTACACGTTACATTACATAGCCAGACTTTATTTTTATTTGACAGGGCAACATATCTGATTGTGCACCTTTCTTTCAGAAAGCTCTGTGTTGTTTCTTTCTTTCTGCAAAAGATCTACCACTGGGCAAGCAGTTCCTGTTCCCAAATCTCATTCCTGTCGTGACACCTTTATTTTTCCGGCAATATTTGACGTTGGATACTGCTGTGTCAATATTTTGTATTCAGTTTTTCAATGTCACTTGTCACAACGTAAATGACAACTCTGGACTCTAGGTGGCTTTTTAATTGTGTGAACTTTCTGTCCCAACTCTCTATACCTGTCTTGGATAAAGTGTTTAAGTTATTTCACCCATTATTAGACTGTGGAGTGGGGGGGGGGGGGGGGGGGGGAAGAGTGGGGAGAAGGGGAATGATGCCTTAGGCTATCTGATTGTAAATCTATAATGGATGTTGCATCCACATGTTTATCATTTTTTTCTCAAACACCTCAGTTGCATTTCATGTTTAGATCTGCCATAACATTCTTAAGTAGATGGAAACAGCAGAACTTTTGAAGAATTTGGTATTTCCTGATTCATAAGGAGACCAAAACTGTACACAAATCTCAAAGTGGTCTTCCTCTGGTAAATTCACAATTACAATATCCTTTTGTGTATGCGTGTCTATATTCTAGACTTCTTGTCTGTGAAAAAATATTTCCTTAGTGTTACTTTAATTCTCTTATCTACTTGTACATAGCTCCAGTTACTGTGCAATGAAAATATTTTGAGTCAACTATTTTGCAGACTGAGTGAGGGATGTGTTTTTTGTGAGGAGCTGTGGATACATTGGAAGAAGTCTTAGTTTGTTCATGGGGTTCATTTACCACGTTGGGTCATTGCTAGTTAAGTCATCAACACTGGGACAAGTTTGATCATGAATATCTGCAAAGCTTTTGCTAATGTTATGCCTATTCTAGGAATAAAATGCCAGATTATTCCATTGAAGAAATGCAAGATGCAGCATTTAAACATGCCTTTCCACACAAAAGTCAGTACTTAACTGCAATGTGAGCAAATCGTCTGACTCACACTTTAGCTGCCCTGTTCTCACATCTCTCTACTCGCTTATTCGCTGATTTGAATTTAATCTTCTATTGATAGTTTCCAACCAATCACTAACTGTAGACATGAATTCCACATTTCCTTATTTCTGTTAAAGTTCAAATCCCATGTTCTGGACCTCTCAACTACTGCAGTCAAGCTCCTTCTGTCTACTGTACCCCATCATTGTCAATTGTTCTACACTGTAATTTGCATTGTTTAGTTGGGAGTTGATTTATGATTCCGTATTGTAACAGATGGACTTGCCCAACCCTCTCAGCATGTCCACACCTGCTTTTGCTTATTGTAAGCCACAGAGACTGTGCCAGTGATTTTTTTTTCCTTCATTAGACATAGGCGTAACTGGCTAGGCCAGCAATTTTTGCCTATCCTGAATTGCCTTTGAGAAGGTGGTGGGGTGAGTTCCAGGATTTGGACCCAGCGACACTGAAGGATCGGCAACGTATTTCCAAGTCAGGCTAATGAGTGGTTTGATGGGGAACTTGCAGGTGGTGGTGTTCCCATATATCTGGTGCCCTTGTCCTTCTCACTAGAAGGGGTCATGGGTTTGGAACTGTCTCAGGATCTTTGGTGAAAAATGCCCAGCCAGTTTCTATTTCCTTCATGCTGAAGCAGATGCAGGTACAATCAACATTAACTTTGTAGAATGAAAGCACTGTGTAAGACAGTTGGTCAAGTGTGTGAATTCATTGTGTGGACACAGGGCCTGCACCACTCATGGGTTATAGGCATTGCTGGGTGGGCCAGCATTTATTGCCCGTCCCTAGTTGCCCTTGAGAAGGTGGTGGTGAGCTACCTTCTTGAACTGCTAAGGAAAAAAAAGCCATTGTTCTTCATCATATCTTTGTCCCTTGTGATTTTGTAAGCCTCTACAAGGTCACCTCTCAATCTTCTATGCTCCAGTGAAAAAAATCCCAACCTCCTCTTATAACACAAACCCTTCAGTCTCAACAACATCTTTGTAAATGTTTTAACATCCTGCGTGGGATCTTATCAAAAGCTGCCTTATCTACTCTACTAGTAACACCCTAAAATACAAGCACTATGGGCTTGTCAAATCTGATTTCTTTTTTATTATTCCATGTTGACTCTTTCCAATCTTTTGTAGGCGGCATGGTGGCGCAGTGGTTAGCACTGCTGCCTCACAGCGCCAGAGACCCGGGTTCAATTCCCGCCTCAGACGACTCTCTGTGTGGAGTTTGCACATTCTCCCCGTGTCTACATGGGTTTCCTCCGGGTGCTCCGGTTTCCTCCCACAATCCAAAAATGTGCAGGTCAGGTGAATTGGCCATGCAAAATTGCCCATAGTGTTAGGTGAAGGGTTAAATGTAGGGGAATGGATCTGGGTGGGTTGCGCTTCGGCGGGTCGGTGTGGACTTGTTGGGTCGAAGGGCCAGTTTCCACATTGTAAGTAATCTAATCTAATCCTATCGTAATTTTTAATGTGTAAATTATCATATCCTTAATAGATTCTCATGTTTTCTCTGACTGATGTCAGGTGAACATCTCTGAAGATCCCCATTATCCCACTGTAAATAGTGGGGCTATGTTTACAAGCGGAGGAGGTTCCCTTGAACCTCCTCTGCCATTGAATAAGATCATAGGTGATCTGATCGTAACCTCAAATCAACGCTCCAGCCACCCATTTCCACGACTTACTTTCCAGAATCTGTGCATCTCTGCCTCAGAGATAATCAGAGTCTGCTTCCACCAGCTTTTCAGGAAGTGTGTTCCAAAGACCTAAAACATTTGTCCCCATTTCTACTTTCAATGAGTGACTTCACATGCTCTTCACATGCACCCTGTCACAGCGCCCCAGGATTTTCTATGTTTCAGTCAAGTGGCCTCTTCCTCTTCTGAATGCCAGTGGATTCAAAAGCACACATTGCTGGAGAAGCTCATCAGGTCTGGTAGCACCTATGGGAAGGGAGCAGAGTAACCGTTTCTGGTCTAATGACCCTCCTCAACATTAACTATTTCTCCACAGATACTGCCACGCGAGCATAAGAGGTACAGTTAGTAAGTTTGCAGATGACACCAAAATTGGAGGTGTAGTGGACAGCGAAGAGGGTTACCTCAGATTACAACAGGATCTGGACCAGATGGGCCAATGGGCTGAGAAGTGGCAGATGGAGTTTAATTCAGATAAATGCGAGGTGCTGCATTTTGAGAAAGCAAATCTTAGCAGGACTTATACACTTAATGGTAAGATCCTAGGTATTGGAAAGATGTTGTGAAACTTGAAAGGGTTCAGAAAAGATTTACAAGGATGTTGCCAGGGTTGGAGGATCTGAGTTACAGGGAGAGGTTGAACAGGCTGGGGCTGTTTTCCCTGAAGCGTCGGAGGCTGAGGGGTGACCTTACAGAAGTTTACAAAATTATGAGGGGCGTGGATAGGATAAATAGACAAAGTATTTTCCCTGGGGCAGGGAAGTCCAGAACTAGAGGGCATGGGTTTAGGGTGAGAGGGGAAAGATATAAAAGAGACCTAAGAGGCAACTTTTTCACACACAGGGTGGTACGTGTATGGAATGAGCTGCCAGAGGAAGGGACCTGGGTTCCTGGGTTCAATTCCCGCCTCGGGTAACTGTCTGTGTAGAGTTTGCACATTCTCCCCATGTCTGCGTCTTCCTCCGGGTGCTCCGGTTTCCTCCCACAATCCAAAGACGTGCAGGTTAGTTGAATTGACCATGCTAAATTGCCCATAGTGTTAGGTGCATTAGGCAGGGGTGAATGTAGGGGAATGGGTCTGGGTGGATTGCTGTTCGCAGGGTCAGTATGGACTTGTTAGACCGAAGGGCCTGTTTCCACACTGTAGGGAATCTAATCTAATCATCTAATCTGATCAGGTCCTGGGGGTTTATCCACTTGTATGTGTTTCAAGACATCCAGCACTTCCTCCTCTGTAATATAGACATTTTTCAAGATGTCGCCATCTATTTCCCTACATTCTATATCTTCCATGTCCTCTTCCACAGTAAATACTGATGCAAAATATACGTTTAGTATCTCTCCTCCCCCCCCATCTCCTGCGGCTCCACACAAAAGCTGCCTTGCTGATCTTTGAAGGGCCCTATTCTCTCCCTAGTTACCCTTTTGTCCTTAATGTATTTGTAAAAACCCTTTGGATTCTCCTTAACTGTGTTAGCTAAAATTATGTCCTGTCCCCTTTTTGCCCTCCTGATTTCTCTCTTAAGTGTACTCCTATTTCCTTTACACTGTTCTAAGGATTTACTTGATCATTGCTGTCGAAACCTGACATGCTTCCCCTTTTTCTGAACTAGGCCCTCAATTTCTCTAGTCATCCAGCATTCTCTGTACATTCCAGCCTTCCATTTCACCCTGACAGGAATATACTTTCTCTGGATTCTCATTTCTGAAGGCTTCCCATTTTCAAGCCGTCCCTTTTTTAAAGTTCTTGCCTAATACCATCAAAATTAGCCTTCCTCCAATTTAGAACTTTTAGATCTGGTCTATTTATTTCCATCACTATTTTAAAACTAATAGAATTATGGTCGCTGGCCCCAAAGTGCTCCCCACTGACACCTCAGTCACCTGCCCTGCCTTATTTCCCAAGAGTAGGTCAAGTTTTGCACCTTCTCTAGTAGATACTGAATTGGAAAATTGTCTAGTACATACTTTACAAATTCCTCTCCATCTAAACCCTTAACACTGTGGCAGTCCCAGTCTAGGTTTGAGTTTTTTTTATATATATACCTGTGGTTGCAAGTCCAGCCTTTCCTCAAGATGTGGAAGTGCCTGTGTTAGACTGGGGGACACACACAATTAAAAATCAGATTTATTTGGAAGCACTAGCTTTCAGAGCACTGCTCCTTTCTCAGGTAGCTAGCTATCTGCCAAAGGAGCAGTGCTCCTAAAGCTTGTACTTCTAAATAAACTGTTGGACTATTATCTGGTGTTGTGTGATTTTTAACGTTCCTCATAAGACAAACCACCCATTCTAGTATTAGTCTGGTAAGCTTTCTTGAAATGCTTCTAACATGTTTACATAACGATCCACATCCACGAACATCAACTAGCCACGAAACGACACAACCAACTATCCCTAGTAGCCACACACGCAGACGACAAGCAACATGAATTCGACTGGGACAACACTACCATTATAGGGCAAGCCAAACAGAGAACAGCCAGGGAATTCCTAGAAGCATGGCACTCATCCACAAACTCCATCAACAAACACATCGACCTGGACCCAATATACCGGCCACTACAGCGGACGGCTGAAACTGACAACCGGAAGCGGCAGGGACAGGCCACTATAAACGCCGGAGGAAACACCACAGAAGCGCTTCACAGGAGGCTCCCAAGCACTGAGCATGTCACCTAGACAGGGGACGAAACGTTTGCAACATAAACTTCCAGCTCGGCGAACAGAACCACAGCATGTTTACATAACATAAGAAAAAGGAGCAGGAGTAGGCCATTCAGCCCCTTGAGCCTATGCTGTCATTCTATAAAATTGTGACTGATCTGTCCCAGGCCTCAACTCTTCTTTTGTGCCAACTCCTCATAGCCTTCAGTAGATCTATCTACCACCCCCTCCTGCCCCCGCTTAAATAATTTCCATGATCTAGCTCTTACAACTGTGGGAAAATTCTAGACATTCACTGCCTTTAAGAGGAAAAATGCTTTGCATTTCAATTTTACATGAGTGTCCTGTTATTCTGGAATGTTCTACACTCCAACACTAGTGGAAACATTTTCTCAACATCTACCCTTTCAAGCCCCGTCAGGATCTTGTATGTTTCAATAGGATCACCCCTCATCCTCTTAAACCCTAATGGACAAAGGCCCAACCTATTTAATCAGCTCCTTCATCCCAGGAATCAGTCTAGTGAATCTCTTTTGAACTGCCTCTTAATACCACTATGTCCTTCCTTAAATCCAGGAACCAAAATTGTACACATTATTCCAGGTGCAACCTCACCAACACCCTGCACTGTTGTAACAAGACTTTCCTATTCTTCAACTCAGAGTGCTAGCAATAAGGCCAAAGCTCCATTTACCACCTTGATTATTTGCTACATTTCCATGTTAATGTTTCATTTCATGCACAAGAACCCCAGATCCCTCTGCACAGTACCTTTTTGAAATCTCTCTTCATTTATTTAAGTCTGCCTTTTAATTCTCCTGATCAAAGTGTATAACTTCTCACTTTCTTATATTACGCTTAATCTCTCATTGTGTTAAACTATTCTAAATATTCTACTACTTTCTTAATAATGGACGATAGCATTATTCCAATGAAGGATACAGCTAACTGTTTGCTACCTTCCAGTTTAAACCTCTGATTTGTTACATACATTCCTATCTTGAAGGTATGTGGGAGGAATTTCGTTCCTCTGTTGTCGTTGCAATCTTCAGTCTCCTTTTCTGCTGAATGTTCAAGATCCAGCCACCCAATGTTTTGGGTGGTTCCCTTGTCTGCTACTGTCTTGATCTCTGGTTTAGTGGGCCTAGCTCTATGATTTTTCCATAAGAGTAAACCTCATTTCAACATGCACCCAATCAGGTCCCCTCAGGATCTTGTATGTTTCAATTCAGTCACCTCTGACCTTTCTAAACTCCAGCAAATACAGGCTTAGCCTGTCTAACCTTTGCTAATAAGACAATCCTCTCATTCCAAGGATTAGTCTAGTAAATCTTCTCTGAACTGTTTCCAACACATTAACATCCTTCCACAGGTATTGTGAACAATACTGCAGATATGGACTCACCACTGCCCTGTATAAACCTCACCTTCTTGCATTTGATTCCCCTTGCAGTCTCAGTTTTCCTAATAATTTGCTTTACCTGCATACTCACCTTCTGCTTCTCTGCCACTGCTGTAGCAGAAGCCAGGTGTTTCCTATACTGGATAATAGGACAAGGCAAACTCCAGGATCTTGGCTCTGGGTGCCCTCCCCCAACCAAAACCATACCGCAAATAGAGACCGGATTTGCAACTTCACTTTGATGTTATCACTGAACGTGTCTGCTGCTGGCACTGCATCATTTCCTCGTTTATTACGTTCCAAACACCGTTTCTTCCTCTGTCCTCCTTGTGATTATTTTTTATTTGTTTGTGCGATGTTGGCATTCCTGGCTAGGCTGTCATTTATTGCTCAACCCCAACTGCTCTTGAGAAGGTGGTAGTGAGACTCGCTCATGAACTGCTCTGGTAAAATTTATGCCCATGCCCGGTTTCTCTTGTACTGCATTTTCACTTGGTTTCCTTAAGACTCTGACTCCCCTTCCAGGCAGTTACTACTACCTCTTATAAAGCTACCAATACCTAGAGTTACAATTTACTTTGTAACACAGGATTCAACCTTTTATTAATTGGCTTCAGTAACCTCTGATCTGTGGGCAGCAATAGTTTCACCCTGACCTCTGTGAGTGTGTTCTGTGAAATGTAGGTATACATTTTCCTGTTCAGGACATTGGGTGTGACAGGATGGCACATTTGAATGTTGTTTGCAACAGTCACTAGTGGACAGGAAGTAATTTCTCCTCTGCAGGAGTTTAAAGCAACAAACTGGGTAACCATCCTTCCCGGTGTTCATCCACTAGTCATAACACCAGATCGGTTCAGGCAGAGATGTGCTGTGAACTCACCCGTGTTAGTGTGAGGGTGGGGGAAAGACTGACAACTGTTGTCTCTCTTCAGTTTTCCTGATTTTAGTACAACTGTGAGCTCACAGGAACAAGGGTTCCTTCAGAGGGAAATTAAGAATGAAGCATGTTGGAATGGGACTGGAGTCATGTTTATTCTGGGATTGGTAAGAACAGATTTCCATCCCAACATTGTACTGAAGATTCAAGTCATTCTTATAAACAATAAGCTGACAACTCGATTTCTTTTTTAACCAATTTTAAAAAAAGTTTTATTTTAGCTGTATTTAAACTTGCAGCCATCACCTGGGTGTACTTGAACTCTGACTCTCTGGGTTAATAGTCCTGTGGCATCTTCATTACACTGGCAATAAATGTAGACAAAATCCCCCCGCCCCCCCGCCCCCCGGGACTCAGCTCTGCAACTTTGTCATAGAGTCATACAGCATCGAAACAGACCCTTCCGTCTAACCAGTCCTTGCTGAACATAATCCTAAACTAAACCAGCCCCACTTACCTGCTCCTGACTCATATCCCTCCCAACCTTTCCTGTTCATGTACTTAGCCGAGTGTTATTGTGCCCACATCTACCACTTCCTGAGGAAGTTCATTCCACAGGCAAACAACTCTCTTGTATAATACATCTGTCTCCTTTCCTCACACCTTAAAAATATGCTTCCTAGTCTTGAAATGCCCCAGGCGAGGGATAAGACACCTACCATTACCCTATCTCATGATTTTATAAACCTTAATAAGGTCATCTCTCCAGTGAAAAAAGTCCCAGCCTTTCTTCATAACTTAAACCCTCTATACCTGGCAACATCCAAGTAAACCTCTTCTCAACCCTTTCCAGCTTAATAATATCCTTCTCATAACTGGGGCGGCCAGAACTGGTCACTGTGCTCCAGAAGAGGCCTCACCAATGTCCTGTACAACCTCAACAGAAGGCCTTTTTAACCATCCTGTCTACATGTGACTTCCTGATGGCTTGTTTCTGTTGGTGACATCAATAGAAGCTGTTAGAAAATCAGTCCTGTGATATTTGTGTTCAGATTGAATTAAGTCTCATTCTCTTGCATTTGTACCCTTTAGGGGTGACATTCTGGCTCAGTGGTTAGCACTGCTGCCTCACAGCACCAGAGACCCGGGTTCAATTCCAGCCTGTGTGGAGTTTGCACATTCTCCCTGTGTCTGTGTGGGTTTCCTCCGGGTGCTCTGGTTTCTTCCCACGATCCAAAGATGTGCAGGTCAGGTGACTAGGCCATGCTAAATTGCCCATAGTGTTCAGGGATGTGTAGGTAAATGTATTCGTCAAGGGTAAATGTAGAGTAATAGGGTAGGAGGGTGGGTCTGGGTGGGTTACTCTTCGGAGGGTTACTGTGGACTTGTTGGGCTGAAGGGCCTGTTTCCACACTGGCGGGAGTCTATGATTCTAAGTTCAGAAATGGAAGCAAACTGATGGTTGGAATCAATTGTGCAGACACTGCGATTGGACTTGTTAGAGCAGAGAAGGTTAACAGAATGCAGAGTCAGCTAGGGCCCCTCTGCTCCTCACCTCATCAAACCTCCCTGCTGGTTAGAGTCATACCTGGAACAAAGGAAGATGGTTGTGGTTGTTGGAGGTCAGTCATCTCAGCTCCAGGACATCTCTGCAGGAGTTCCTCAGGATAGTATCCCAGGCCCAACTATCTTCAGCGGCTTCATCAATCATAAGATCATAAGGTCAGAAATAAAGTTGGTTGCTAATATTACAAAATGTTTGCAGCTCCTAAATATTGAATCAGTTCCTGTTTGTATGCAGCAAGACCTGGACAGCATTCAAACTTGGGTCAGTGAGTGACAAGTAACATTTGCACTACACAAATGCAAGGCAATGACTACCTGCAACAAGAAGGGGGTCTTAACCACCTCCCCATTACATTTATCGGCATTATCACTGAATCACCCATTATCAACATCCTAAGAATTACCATTGACCCGAAACAACTTAACCAGCCATACAATACAGTGGTTACATCCGCAGGTTAGAGACTCGGAATCTTGTAGTGAATAACTCACCTCCTGCCCCCCTGAAGCAGTAATTGTTGGGGAGGGGGTTAAGGAGTGTATCAATGTGTCAGTGGTAAAGGAGGGGCACGGAGAGTGCATCAGTGTTTTGGAGGGAGGGGAGGTGGGAACCCCTGGGGAATGTGTTGGTGTTGAGGTTATGGGGAAGGAGTGGGGAGTGTGTTGGTGATTGTTTGGGGAGGGGTGGGGAGAGAGAGCTCCCAGGGAGTGTGTTGGGGGAGGAGTGGAGCTCCCAGGCAGTGTGGTCAGTATTTGGGGGGGGGGTCTCACGGGGCATGTGTTGGTGTTGGGGAGGGATGAGCTCCCGGGGTGTGTGTCCGTGTTGGGAGAACACCAAACAGTGTATTGTTAGATACAGGGGTCTGTGTCAGTTTGGGGCTTCTGGACAGGTGCATGAATGTATTTACAGGAGGACCCCCCCAGCGAGTATGTCAGTACTTGCATTGGTAGGGATGTTGGAATATGGTACAGTTTACTGTATTAGTGTAGCTATCATTACCTGATGTCTCCAGGGCAGTGTGTATTGCTGCGACAGATCTGTTTTGTAATGTAAAATGTCTGCAGAGCGTCCATCTGCAATGAGGCATTTGTATTTTGACTGGAAGTGCAGAGAGAAACTGCTCATTTTCCAGCTTGCTGTTACATCTCATGATAAGCTCGTTATATAAGTGTCAGGTTCTGCTATGTGCTGCAGATGCTAATATACTGTATTAGAGAGAGAGAGAGAGAAAAGGAGCTGTACAAAAGCCAATGCAGGAAGTCAAAGCAGAAAACGCTGGAAATACCCAGCAGCTGCAGCTGGTGACAGTGACCCAGCACTGGAGGAGACTGTTTGAACTGTTGTGTTTATGTCACCTCTTTGAGAGAGGAACCCAATTAGTGCAATTGCCTGAACAGAATCTGAATGATTCAGTGCAGAAGCAGCCATTTGCAAGAGAGATCTGCCAATGGTTTCTGTCTTTAAGCTGGATGAGTTTTAAAAATGCACAGTGAGCACCAGCAAGTCATTGTGATGATAGTGATTGATCTGCCTGTTATGCAGTAGTACATACAAACACAGGAATACTTGGCAATTTAATAAATGGTTCACTTGTTCTAGCAGTCTTTATTTAATTGAGATGAAGCACATGGTGCTGAATTGCCACATAACCTGACAGATTACAAGGCATTCCCGACCTTGGAGCCAGGAGACTGGGGTTCAAGTCCCATCTGCTCCAGAGGTTGTAATCATATCTCAGAACAGGTTAATTTGGAAGTATTAAAAAAAAGCTGTGCCATGGTAGGTTTCAACCTCTCTTTGTAATGTCATTAGAAGTTGCTGCATAGAACTCTCTGATTTGTGTTGTCTGATTTACATCAGAAGATGGAACACTAGAGATAGCCATGATGTGGAGGAGCTGGTGTTGGACTGGGGTGGACAAAGTTAAAAGTCACATGACACCAGGTTACAGTCCAACAGGTTTAATTGGAAGCACTAGCTTTTGGAGCGCTGCTCCTTCAGGTGACCATAAGATACAGAATTTATGGCAAAAGATTACAGTGTTATACAATTGAAATGATATATTTAACAAACAACAATCGAGGTTTGTTAAATATATCATTTTACTTGCATGACAGTATAATCTTTTGCCATAAATTCTGTATCTTATGGTCCTACTCCACAACCACCTGATGAAGGAGCAGTGCTCCAAAAGCTAGCGCTTCAGATTACAGTGTTATACAACTGAAATGATATATTTAACAAACAACAATCGAGGTTTGTTAAATATATCATTTTACTTGCATGACAGTATAATCTTTTGCCATAAATTCTGTTTCTTATGGTCCTACTCCACAATCACCTGATGAAGGAGCAGCGCTCCAAAAGCTAGCGCTTCCAATTAAACCTGTTGGACTGTAACCTGGTGTCGTGTGATTTTTAACGAGAAATAGTAGAGAGAATACTGTAGAACCCGGTCACGCTCTCCACCTGAAGGGGTAAGTGTGGAGGAGGTTACGGTTGGACTTGGTTGTGAGGCTTGTTGAACAGCCTGTGGCACAAACAAAGTGGTAACCTTTACAGCTGA
>NC_057715.1:117959377-118010434 GCF_004010195.1 Chiloscyllium plagiosum | reverse complement strand
AGAGGTGAGTCATATTATGTCTGTACAGGCTTTTAAAAATAATTGCCTTTGACAAGATTTCCTGCACAAATTCATCAAATTTCCATGGATGGCACCTTCCAGCCACCTGCGGGGCACAGGGGCAGCGGATTGATGGGAACATCAGTGACTGCAGTTTCCTTCAGTCTTACTGGGTCAGACTCCTGGAGCTCCCTCCCTGATGGCTTTGTGGGTCGGTCTGCAGTGGTTCAAGAGAGAAGTTCACCACCACCTTCTCGGCAGCAACTAGGGGCAAGCAATAAATGCTGGCCCAGGCTTCAATGCCCACATCCCACAAATAAATTAAAAATAAAACTCTCTGATGCCAGTTTGTGGTGTTCCCCAGTTTACGTTTTGTCGGGGCAGCTCCGCTCCTGACCTCGTTACAGCCTTGGTTCAAGCATGGACCAAAGAGCTGAATTCCTGAGGGGAGGGGAGGGGAGAGGGACGGCACTTCACATCAAGGCTGCACTTGACCGAGTGTGGCATTGAGGAGCCCTAACAAATCTGGAGTCAGTGGAATTAGGGGTAAACTCTCTGCTGATTGTCGTCATACCTGACACAAAGGAAGATGATTGTTGATGTTGGAGATTGCTCATCTTAGCTCCAGGGCACCTCTCCTGGAGTTTCCCACTAAACAAAACTGGGATGTTAAACATACCATAGACTTAATGAGTGAAAGATGGGGGGGTTTCTGTAATGGAAATTAGAGAGAATGTAATAGGGAGGATATACTGTCAGGATGAGGTGGCGAGAAATATGGGGCATAAATCCTGCAAAGATTGTTTCGATATGTCTGGTATGGTTCTCTCCTGTAAATTGTATGTGATCCATTGTTTCACTATCACCTTCAATCTTTTCTCTCCAATTATTGTTCAGTTGCCTCAGAACCGAACATGACTCGATGCATATCTTAGATTTGCAAAATATGCTCTATAACACTTTAGGATTCAGTTTTGATTGTGAAATATAGCTGGATTCAGGACATGCGAGGGTCTCCTCTCAGCATTATTAGTTTAGTGATCAGCTCATGATGTCTGTGTGTAAAATTCAGGTTGTCACTTTCTGGTGATAGTGGTAAGGACATGAGCTTGGCCCTTGAATGGTGATGTTGTATGTACAAGGCCATTGAGTAAGTGGTCCAGAGAGACCTCACTTGTTTCATCATAGAGAGACAGAGAGAGAGAGAGGCACTGAGAGTCTCCCATTTACAATTTCAACATCCAGTTGTTTCTGAAGTGACTGCTTTACTTGAAAGTTTAGACCAGCTCTCATTTAGTCTTTTATTTGCAGAAAAGCTTCTGAATAGTAATCTCAAATTGAACATTTTCAATCTCATAAAACAGAAGTTGCTGGAAAAGCTCAGCAGGTCTGGCAGGGTCTGTGAAGAGAAATCAAAGTTAACGTGTTACCTTGTCTGTGGTGTAATTAGTGTGACCTGCACTGACCCTAACTTACCACTTGAATAATGGTGCTTTGCCCAACGCTGTGTGTTACCACCAAGGCGAGAGAAATGTACTATCACTCACTCTAGTCCCACTACTCCATTGGTCGATATAAAATAAGTGAGATACTTCTGGGGGTACCAAGATAGCCAATTAGCTAACCTCCTATATCAGATTTTAAGCACCAAGATGTGTCAAAGATGTTTCTTAATAAATACTGCCTGTTCTCAAATCCCTTCATAGCTCTACAGCTCTCTGCCTCTGAACTTCCTCTGGCCGTGTAACCCTTCAAAATTTAATTTCACACTTGAATCCTTGATTCTCATCACTCCATCATTGGTCACGTTTTCAGCTGCCAAGCCTCTAAGCTCTTGAATCCACTCCCTAAAAATCATCATCTCTCCTTACTCCTTTAAGACTCTCCTTAAAACCTACGACTTGACTGAGCTTTCACCAGCACCTCAGGATATTTTACTGTGATAAGGGACTGGTTAACGATGAGCTGCTGTTGTG
The DNA here is from genome assembly GCF_004010195.1 of Chiloscyllium plagiosum. Lineage (NCBI taxonomy): Eukaryota > Metazoa > Chordata > Chondrichthyes > Orectolobiformes > Hemiscylliidae > Chiloscyllium > Chiloscyllium plagiosum. Next base: position 118,008,458 of record NC_057715.1, on the reverse strand, counting down.
TATATGTGAAGTTGTAGGTGGAGAGGCAGACTAACACTCTGCACCAGAATGAATGTACATATGTGTGGGTTGTCTATGTTTGTGACTTTGCTTCCTTGTTTTCAGTAAGCTGTTAATAATAACACAGTGCAATGCAAAAGAGTTCTGAAGAGCTGCACCCTGAGGAGATCTGACATGCGCTCAGTGGGCCTCTCTGTTTGTAAAAGCTGTCATCATTAAATAGCTTTGTACTGTGTGTACCTATTCAGAACTGCGGTCTTTTATGTGGCTGTGATGCACTTTGAATGGAAATGATTTTGCCTGTGGTCAATCCCACCCCTTTAATTTGGCAGCCAGTGAAATGACTTATTTGTTTGAGCTGGTTTCTGCTACTGAACTAAATTCTTGGACCTCATTGTTTAAGTGCAGAAGCTTCAGCTGAGATTATTGTAGGGAAGTCTGAAGACTTCATGTTTTATAATAAATGTCTGCTTTGGGCTTTGTACGTGAGTTCTCGCCACCTGTGTATGAATCGAAGAGGGGAAGCAGGCTATTTGTCACCTTGCGCCTGTTCTGCCATTCAGTTCGATCTTGGCTGATCTGTATTGTAACTCCACCCTGTAATTCATTTAATACCAGGACCTAACAAAACCTATCACTCAGTTTTTAAAATTGTAACTGACCCCAAACTTGACAGCTTCTTGCAGGGGAGAGGTCTAGATTCATGATCCTTTTGAAAGAAACAATGTCTCCTCATCAAATTTGCTCCCTCTTACCCTAAAGCTGTGACCTCTCATTCTGGATTTCCCAGAAGAGGAAACTTCCTGTCCATGTCTACTTTGTTGATCTCCTTCAGCATTTTATAGACCTCACTTAGTTGATCTTCTTCTAAACTCCAAAGAATATAGGCCTAAACTGCTCAGTCTGTTTTCATGAGATACACCCCTCATGTCTGGGATCAATTGAGTGAATTCAACAGTTAACAGCAGTGGATACAAGAAATACTGTTGAACTTGACAAAGTTCAGGAATAGTACTGAACGTTTGTGTTCCAGATCTTGCCTCACCTCTAGCCAAGCTGTTCCAGTCCAGGTACAACACTGACATCTACCTGACAATGTGGAAAATTGCCCAGGTGTGTTCTGTACACACAAAGCAGGACAAATCAACAAGGTTATTTTCTGCCTCATTCAGTTTACTTTTGATTACCAATGAATTAATGGAAGGTGTCATCGACAGTGCTCAAAGCATGTCGGAAGAAAGCATGAACAGGCTACTGAGTTGGGTGATCAGCCATGAAGATATTGGATAGCAAGCAGGCTTGAAGGGCCGAATTGCCTACATCTGCTCCTGTTTTCGATACAGGTTCAGCTGAAGGCGAAGAAGACAAAATGGTATGTTGACATTCACAGTGAAGATTTGAGAACAGGAGTAGGGATGTCTCACTGCATTGTAGAGGAGCTTAGTGAGACCAAATCTGAGTACTGTGTGCAGTTTTGGTCTCCTTATCTGAGGAAGGATGTTTTGGTTGCAGAAGAGTGCCGTGAATGTTTATTCAGACTGATTCCTGGGATGACAAGACTGATGTATGAGGAGTGAGTGCATCGATTGCCACTATATTTGCTGTGTTTTAGAAGAATGAAGGGGGATCTAGTAGAGACCTGTAAAATTCTAACAGGATTGGACAGGCTAAATGTGAGAAAGATATTCCCGATGACTGGGAAACAGGGGTCACAGTCTAAGGATATAGGTAGGCCATCGAAGACTAAGATGAGGATAAATTTGCTCTCCCAGAGACTGGTGAGCCTGTGGAATTCTTTTCCACAGAAAGCAGTTCTCCTCAAAACATTGAATGCTTTCAAGAAGGAGATAGATATAGTTCTTAGGGCTGAAGGGATCAAAAGGTATGGAGAGGAAGTGGAAATAGGGTAATGAGTTGGATGATTAGCCAAGATCGTAGTTAGTGGTGGAGCAGGTTTGAAAGGCTAACTGGACTACAACTGCTCCTGTTTTCAGCTGCTGTTTTAATCAAGCAGCATCTATTCAGCAACACACAGGCCTGCTCCCTGATGTTCAGTTTAGGTTGTGCCATGACCACTCAGCTACTGACCTTGGAAGTTGGTTCAAACATGGAACTGAATTCCAGAGGTGGGAGTGACTGCCTGAAACATGACTCTGCTGCTCCTCGGATGCTGCCTGACTGGCTGTGCTCTTCCAGCACCACGCTCTGGACTGTCCTTGATATCAATGCAGCATTTAACCTGGTAGCATCAAGCTCTAACAAAACTGGAGTCAGTGGCAATCAGGGAAAATTGTTGCAGGCTGGAATCACACCTAGCAGAAAGGAAGATGGTTGTGGATGTTTGAGATCAATCATCTCACCTCCAGAACATCTCTGCAGGAGTTCCTCAGGTTAATGTCTGAGTTTGATTGGTACCAACGACATTCAGGAGCAGTGTTTACCACCGAGGTTTGGCATCATCTGGTTTTGGAAGTCCCTGCCTTGCATGGAGATTGGAAGTCAATGCACCAAAAGCAGAGTGTTGAAGAGACCATTGTTGATGTTGATTGCTGGGTATTTCTAGTCAGTTTGTGTTCCGGTGTCTAGTTTCTTCCTTCTCCCCTCTTAAAAATAACTTGTTCAGTATAAGATTGATACTGGTCCTTTACTTTAATAATTATCTTGCTAAAACTGTAGAAACTACTGATTAGACCACATTTAGGATACTGTGAACAGGATTGATCCCTTTATCGAAGGAAACCGCTACTGGCATTGGAGGCAGTCCAGGGAAGGTGCACTAGGTTCATTCTGGATATGGGAGGGACTGTTGCTGAGGAGAAGTTGAGTAAGTTGGGCCTCTACTCACTGGAGTGTAGAAGAATCAGGGGTGCCCCTGTTCAAACACGCAAGTTTCTCAAAGGGCTTGACAGAGTAGATCTCATAAAGTCATAGAGATGTACACCACAGAAACAGACCCTTCGGTCCAACTCACCCATGCTCTGATGCCCTTAATTAATTTAGTCCCAATTGCCAGCAGTTGGCCCATATCCCTCTTAAACCCTTCCTATTCATATATCCATCCAGATGCCTTTTAAATGTTGTAATTGTACCAGCCTCCACCACTTCCTCTGGCAACTCATTCCGTACACGCAGCACCCTCTGTGTGAAAAAGTTTACTTGATTGACTATGTAGCCCAATTGTAATTGTAACAACACGATAGCTGACACAGGATTTATCACTGATAGGTTCTGTATTGACAGTCAACTGTAGCATGTGGAAAGAGGATAAAGAAGATATATGTAGGGTATGGATTATGTGAGCATCATTGCTCCTCATCCTGACCCACCCTTATTCTTTCCCTTGTTTCTGTGACCAAACATGTTGGTATACCTGAGCCAGTCAGTGACCTCTGGGTTAGGGACTGTACAGGGCTGAGTCTTGTGTAGGGCATGGGTCTGTATATACTGTGTTTCCTCTGAAGGGGCCTCACGTTCGTTGGGCCTTTCTGTGCCCTTCTTCACAGGTTGAGACACTTACCTCACCCAGTCCAGGTGAGATTGCAAGCATGTTTTCCCTAGTGAGTGTGTTTGTATTCCCGCACAAATGTCAGAATGGGGAGGGCTCGGTTACCTATTAAATGTCCTAAGGTGTGTGTGGTTCATCGTGTGACTGGATTCTTCCTGCCTATTCCCTTGTGAGCAAGGCCTCCTGATGTATACACCATGTCCTCAGTCCCCTGCTTTGGATCCTGAGGACCAATAGGATGTGTGTGTGTTTTCAGCATACCCTGAGGGTGCTGCTCCTGGCTCTCCATGGCAGCTGCCAATCTCTGCATGGTGCCAGTCAGATGTTCGCATGCTTGAGGCAGCTGGGTCCCATGGCATAGCAGTTCTCCTGTTGCCTCTCATTTCTGCTAACTGCTCCTGTTCCTCCCTGTGTATGTGAATGAAGTCCCTGATTGCCAACACCTCAGCGCCCCCTTCTGTGGGAAGATTGTTTCCCTTTGTGGGCACGTCTAGGTCTAGGGAGCATGACCTTACTAAGAGGTAGCCCACTTAGGGCAGAGATGAAAAGGAATTTCTTCTCTAAGAGGATAGTCAGTCTGTAGAACTTTTCACCTGAAGAAACCTGTTGAGGCTGGGTCACTAAATAAACTCAAATCTGAGATACAGATTTTTAGGTGTGATAGTAACAGAATCGAGAGTTATCAAGAAAAGGCAAGAAAGTGGAGTTGAAGATCGTCAAATCGGCTATGATCACATTTGATAGAGGAGTAAACTCAATGGGCTGAATGGTCTACTTCTGTTCCTACATCTTAAGGCCCAAGAACAGCAGCGTGTCACCACCACCTCGAGCAGCAAGGATGGGCAATAAATGCTGGCCCAACCAGCGATGCCCACCTCGCCTGAATGAATGAAAGAGTACTGGCACTGCCATAGGATTGGGAAGGTTATTGGCTCCCCTCCCAGCTTGCTGTCTGACTGAGACTACACCATGGCTATGTGTGTCAGTGCAGTTACACCAATGGAAGTGGTGCCAGTACCCCAGTACCCTTGTTGCTGTACTGGCTGAGATCACCCTGACAGTTCTACCTTTGCGACGTCGCCCCTTGCCTGTGATGTGGTGACCCTAAGCTTAAACCACTACTAGTCATTTCTCTCATAAGAGAGCAACTGTATGTACCTTTAACACACTTTACATGCAGATTGTGGATTGCAGTATTTAAGATAGATCTTGTAATAAGAATAGGTTTTTGAAGTGATTTACTGCCATACTGGCTCAAAGGCTAGCTTTGACAGACCTGGAGAATTGAATGTGAACCTTTCCTGTTGAGCCCATTGCTGGAGTATACAGGAGGCCAGATCAGATGCACACAGACAGCTCCACATTCTTTGTCCTTCATATCATCCACCCAGCAATCTTAGTGAGATGCCTATCCCTTTATGAGGCAGTTCCAAAAATACTGTCTTCCTTTTCCTGGATTAGTTAGATACGGCATGATATCACTTACTGCTGCTGCTCATAGCATCAGGCCAATTCCAGTGTCATTGGAGTTTGCAAGAATTATTCATTGCTTTTCAGCCTGACCTGGTCTGAAGTCAGTCGAATGTACATTGTTCTTGTTTCAGTTTCTCTTTATTCATTCGTGAAATATTAGCGTTATTGATTGGCCAGGATTTATTGCCTGTCCCTAATTGCCCCTTGAGAAGGTGGGGATAGGCTGCCGCCTTGAACTGCTGCAGTCCATGTGCTGTGCGTTGACCCACAATGCCCTTAGGGAGGGAATTCCAGGATTTTGGCCAAATGACATTGAAGGAGCGGCGATATATTTCCAAGTCAGGATGGTGAGTGGCTTGGAGGGGAACTTGCAGGGGGTGATGTTCCCACATATCTGCTGCCCTTGTCCTTCTAGATGGAAATGGTCATGGGTTTGGAAGATACTGCCTGAGGATCTTTGGTGAATTTCTGCAGTGCATCTTGAAGATGTTACACACAGCTGCTACAGAGTGTCAGTGGTGGAGGGAGGGGGATGTTTGCCAACATGATGCTTAGCAAGTGGGCTGCTTTCTCCTGGTGTCAAGCATTTTTCAAGTTGAATTGAATTGAATTTATTGTCCCGTGTACCGAGGCACAGTGAAAAGCTTTGTCTTGTGAGCAATACAGACAGCTCACAGAGTTAAGTAGCATCGATAATAAATAATAGGTAAACAGTGACAAAAACAAAAACACAGGTACAGGCGAATGTTGAGAGTCCATCAGAATTCTAACAACAGTCGGGTAGAAACTGTTTCGAAATCGGCTGGTTTGTGTGTTCAGGCTTCTGTACCTTCTCCCCGATGGTAGAGGTTGTAGAAAAACATTGCCAGGGTGGGATGGATCTGTGAGAATGCTGGCAGCCTTTCCTTGACATCGGGCCTGGTAGATGGATTCTATAGGTGGGAGGTTGGCCTTTGTGATTGTCTGGGCCGAGTTCACCACTCTCTGTAACCATCTCCGATCTTGAATGGTACAGTTGCCATACCAGGTAGTGATACATCCAGACAGAATGCTGTCGATGGCACACCTATAAAAGTTGGCAAGGGTATTCGCTGTCATGCCAAATTTCTTCCGTTGCCTGAGGAAGAAGAGATGTTGTTGGGCCTTTGTAACCAGTGCGTCCACATGGAGAGTCCAAGAAAGCTTGTTGTGGATGACCACTCCCAGGAGCTTGACACTCTCCACTCGTTCCACCTCTGTGCTGTTAATGTGTAGGGGGGCATGAGTAACATCCCACTGAAAGTCAATAACGAGTTCCTTGGTTTTGCCGGCATTGAGAGCTGGGTTGTTCTCAGTGCACCATTTTTCCAGGTCTTCCACCTCCCGTCTGTATTCTGTTTCGTTGCCACCTGAGATTCGACTGACTATGGTGGTGCCATCAGCGAACTTATAATTGGTATTAGTCTGTTACTTGGCGATGCAGTCATGGGTATACAGTGAATACAGTAGGGGGCTGAGTACACACGCCTGGGGGGGGCTCCAGTGTTGAGTGTCAGTGAGGATGAAATATTGTCCCCAACCTTCACTGACTGTGACCTGTGGGTCAGGAAACTGACGAACCAGTTGTAGAGAGTGGGGCTTAGTCTGAGATCACTAAGTTTAGTAATCAGTGTCGCAGGGATAATAGTGTTGAAGGCTGGACTATGGTCAATGAGTAGGATTCTTACGCAGCTATTCTTGGTGTCAAGATGTTCTAGGGAGGAGTGAAGGGCATGTATATTTCATCTGGCATTAGTCCAATAGGCAAATTGGAGTGGGTCACGAGTAGTGGGGAGGCAGGAGTTGTTAAAAGCCATGACCAGCCTTTCAAAGCACTTCCTGACCACTGCAGTTAGGGCCACTGGGCGGTAGTCATTGAGACATAGGAATGATGTTGGTCCTCTTGAAACAAGCAGGGCCTGCTGCAGGGAGAGGTTGAAGATGTCTGAGAAGACCTCTGCAAGTTGATCTGCACATGCTCTGAGTGCACAGCCTGGTACTGCATCTGGTCCCATTGCTTTCCTTGGATTCACACGAAGGAAAACTGATCTGACCTCTGATGCAGTGACTGTAGGGATAGGTTCGTTCGGACTTGTTGGAATAGGTGTTACCTCTCTGCCGAAATTCTGTTCAAAGTGAGCATAGAAGGCGTTGAGATAATCTGGGACGAACGTGTCATTGTCTGCTATCTTGCAGTGTGTCTTTTTAGAACCTGCGATCTCATTCAGTCCTTGCCATAGTCGCCAGGTGTCTGTCTGGGTCTCTAGTTTGGATCAGTATTGGTTCTTGGCTGTCTTAATGACTCTGCGCAGGTCATACTTGGATTCCTTATATTTAAGTGGGTCTCCTGATCTGCAGGCCTCACGCCTGGATTTTAGCAGGTTCTATATGTCCTGATTCGTGCAGGGTTTCCTTTTGGGGAACACCTGGATTGTCTTCCTCGGTATGGAGTCCTCCACACACTTGCTGATAAAGTCTGTGACGGTGGTGGTGTACTCATCCAAGGTACCTGCGGCCTCTTTGGACACGGCCCCAGACAGTACCAGAGTTGATCCTCTGCCTCCTCCAACCAGCACTGGACCTGTTTCCCCGAGGGGGTGGTGGGGGGGGGGTGTTGTCTCCTGCTTGAACTTTCGCCTGTTAGCCGAGAGAAGAAACACGGCATTGTGGTCGGAGTTCCCGAAATGAGGACGGGGGATGGAGTTATCGGCATCTTTCACACTGGTGTAGCAGTGGTCTAAAATGTTCGGGCCCCTAGTGGGGCAGATAATGTTCTGGTGGTACTTGGGCAACACCTTCCTTTGATTGGCTTGATTGAAGTCACCAGTTACAATAAACAGGGCCTTGGGGTGTTCTGTCTCCAGAGTGTTAGTGGTGGGGTACAGCATATCCAGAGCTTCCTCAACCTTTGTTTATGGCGGTCTGTACAAAGCAGTTAGTATAGCAGCTGTGGTAGGTACAAGGGGCGACATTTGATGGTGAGGAATTCGAGGTTTGGGGAGCAATGGCTGCCAGGGTTGCAATGTCCATGCACCACAAGTTGTTGATTAAAAAGCAAACCCCTCCACCTTTTGTCTTACCCGAGGATGCTGGACGGTCCATACAATGGATAGAAAAACAGCCTGAAGTGTGCAGTCAGGAATGGATGGGTTGAGCCAGGTTTCTGTGAAGCAGAGTGCGCAGCAGTCTCACAGGGAGTGTTGTTGGAGCTGCACTCATCCAGGCAAGTGGGGAGTATTCCATCACACTCGTGACTTGTGCCTTGCAGATGGTGGACAGGCTTTGGGGAATCAGGAGGAGAGTTACTTGCTGCAGGATTCCTAACCTTTGACCTATAAATTCTGTGCCTTACAATTGTGTCCTCCACAACCACCTGATGAAGGAGCGGCACTCCAAAAGCTAGTGCTTCCAATTAAACCTGTTGGACTATAACCTGGTGTTGTGTGATTTTTAACTTTGTACACCCCAGACCAACACCGACATCTCCAAATCATAGCCTCTGACCTGCTTTTGTAGCCACAATGTTTATCTGGTGAATTCAATTGAGTTTCTGGTAAATGGTAATTCCCATGATGTTGATAGTGGGCTATTCAGTGATGGTAACATCATTGAATGTCAAGAGCTGGTGGTTAAATCATTGCTTATTGGAGGTGGTCATTGCCTGATGTGTGTTGTGAATGTTTTCTGCTACTTCATAAGATCGCAGAATCCCTACAGTGTGGAAACAGGCCCTTTGGCCCAACAAGTCCACACCAACCCTCCGAAGTGTAACCCACCCAGACCCATTCCCCATTACTCTATATTTACCTCTGACTAATGTACCTCGCCAACACATCCCTGAACACTATGGACAATTTAGCATGGCCAATTCACCTGACCTGCACATCTTTGGACTGTGGGAGGAAACTGGAGCACCCGGAGGAAACCCACGCAGACACGGAGAGAATGTGCAAACTCCACACAGACAGTCACCCGAGGCGGGAATCGAGCTTGGGTCCCTGGTGCTGTGAGGCACTGTGCTGCCCAAGTCTGGGTATTGTCCAGATCTTATTACATTTGGCCATGTACTGCTTCAGTATCTGAAGAGTCCCGAATGATGCTGAACATTGTGCGGTCATCAACGAACATCCCCATTTCTGACCTTCTGATGGAGGGAAGGTCATTGATGAAGCGGCTTAAGATGGTTGGGCCCAGGACACTACCCTGAGGAACTCCTGCAGAGATGCCCTGGAGCTGAGGTGACTGACCTCCAACAACCACAGCCATCTCCTTAATGTGTCAGGTATGACTCTAACCAGCGGAGAGTTTGCCCCCTGATACCTATTGATTCCAGTGTTCCCAGGGCTCCTGATGCCACACTTGGTTGAATGTAGCCTTGATGTCAAGGGCTGTCCCTCTCCCCTCCCCTCCCCTCTGGAGTTTGACCCAAGGCTGTAATGAGGTCAGGAGCTGACTGGTCCTGGGGGAATCCAAACTGGGCGTCACTAAGCAGGTTATTGCTGAGCAGGTGCTGTTGGATAGCCCTGTTGGTGGCACCTTCCATCACTTTACTCATGATCGTGAGGAGACTGATGGGGTGGTAATGGGTTGGATTTGTCCCGCTATTTATATACAGGACATACCTGGATAATTTTCCACATTTGGTGTCTGTGATGCTGGGGACCACTGGAGGAGGCTGGTGTCTGTGATGCTGGGGACCACTGGAGGAGGCTGGTGTCTGTGATGCTGGGGACCACTGGAGGAGGCTGGTGTCTGTGATGCTGGGGACCACTGGAGGAGGCTGGTGTCTGTGATGCTGGGGACCACTGGAGGAGGCTGGTGTCTGTGATGCTGGGGACCACTGGAGGAGGCTGGTGTCTGTGATGCTGGGGACCACTGGAGGAGGCTGGTGTCTGTGATGCTGGGGACCACTGGAGGAGGCTGGTGTCTGTGATGCTGGGGACCACTGGAGGAGGCTGGTGTCTGTGATGCTGGGGACCACTGGAGGAGGCTGGTGTCTGTGATGCTGGGGACCACTGGAGGAGGCTGGTGTCTGTGATGCTGGGGACCACTGGAGGAGGCTGGTGTCTGTGATGCTGGGGACCACTGGAGGAGGCTGGTGTCTGTGATGCTGGGGACCACTGGAGGAGGCTGGTGTCTGTGATGCTGGGGACCACTGGAGGAGGCTGGTGTCTGTGATGCTGGGGACCACTGGAGGAGGCTGGTGTCTGTGATGCTGGGGACCACTGGAGGAGGCTGAGATGGATCATCCACTCGGCATTTCTGACTGAAGTTTGTTGTGAAAGCTCAAGCCTTATCCTTTTGCCCTGATGTGCTGGGCTCTTTCATCATTGAGGAGGGGGATATTTGTGGAGTCTCTTCCTCCAGTGAGTTGTTTAATTGTCCACCACTAATCATGACTGGCTGTGGTGAGTTTAGATCTGATCCGTTGGTTGTGTGTTTGCTTAGCTCTGTCTGTCACTTGCTGCTTATGCTGTTTGGGATGCAAGTAGTCCTGAATCAAAAAGTGTGGGCGCTAGAAAAGCACAGCCGGTCAGGCAGCATTCGAGGAGCAGCAGAATCGGTATTTTGAGCATTAGCTCTTCATCAGGAATGACAGAGCTTATGCTCAAAACATTGACTCTCCTGCTCCTCAGATGCTGCCTGACTGGATGTGCTTTTCCAGCGCCTACACTTCTTGAGTCTGAGCTCCAGCATTTGCAGTCCTCCCTTTCTCCCATGCAAGTGTTTGGTGGCTTCACCAGGTTGACGCTTTAGGTGTTCCTGGTGCTGCTCCTGGAAGGGTATCCAATGGTATGCCTCCATACTGTTGGAATTCTATGATTTAGCACAGTGATAGTGCCGCCCAACATGAAGGAGGTTATTCTTAATGTGAAGGTGGGACTTTGACTCCACAAGGACTCTGTGCTGGTCACTCTTACTGCTATTGTCATGGACAGATGCAACTGAACCGACAGATTGGGAGGGATGAAGTTGAGTCTGCTTCACATCAGTTTATGTCAGCTGTGAGGAAGAATCATCTGGATGCTATCTTGCTCTCTCTCCGTGAATGCTGCCTGCCCCGCTGTGATCTCCAGCATTTGTTGTTTTCAGTACATGCTTTTCCCTCTTGTTGGTTCCGTTGTCTTGTCTTTCCTTTTTTTTCTCTTTTATTTTGCTGACTTACTGTGAAGAGTTTGGACAGCATCACTGGCAGTGAGGTACCCTGGAGCGGACTCATGGAGGGAGAGGGAGCCCAGTGCGTGGTGAACAGTGAGCCCTTATTGACTAACCCAGGGAGAGCATGGGACCCCACATCAGCAGAGGGGACACTGACGAGGTAGAGCAGCAGTGACAGATGGCACCTGAGGATCGGTGACTTTGTCGTTGGTTGGGTCCAGCACTGGCAGAGTCAATGTGGTAGCAGAAGGGCATCACAGCGACATGGAGGTGGGCTGCGGTAAGAGGCGTGACTCACTGATGTTTGGGTTCACTGCAGGCAGTGGCTGAGGTGAATTGGCCCAGAAAGGTGGTGCCTGAGGCTCATTGACTTCATCGTTAGTTGGGTCTGACATAGATGGTGGCAAGGTGGTGGTGGTGGTTCTAAGCTGGCTCAGAACTCGAATGTAGAAGGACTTCTCTTTTAGCTGTAGCTTTTGTTTCCCTCTTATTAAAATTCTTACAATGGCACCATATCGTGGCAATGAATGAAAGCTTTCCATTGTTTTGTATGTTGCCCTGTAAAATATACATGACAATAAATCATTCATTCATTCATTCGCCACCTGCCATAGGTCCAGACTAGCAGTTATGTCCTTTAGGACCCAAACAGCTCAATCAGTAGTGCTGCTTCCAAGCCAGTCTTGATGGAGGGCATTGAAATCTTCCACCCAGAATATATTTTGTGCAGTTGCCAGTCTTAGTGCTTCCTCCAAGTGCTGTACAATACTGTTCAGTCAAAGGAATGTGGTACATGGAAACCAGCAGGAGGTTTCCTTGCCCATAGTCCTGATGAAGGGCTTATGCCCGAAATATCAACTCTCCTGCTCCTTGGATGCTGCCTGACCTGCTGTGTTTTTCCAGCACCACATCTTTTGACCATGTTTAACCTAATGCCATGCTCCCTATTGTTTTGTTCAATGGGATGGAAAAGCACAGCAGGTCAAGCAGCATCTCAGAAGCAGGAGAATCGGTGTTTCGGGCGTAAGCTCTGCATTAGCTTTTCCAGCACCATAGTTTTTGACTGTGATCTCCAGATTCAGCAGTCCTCACTTTCTCCTTGTTCAGTGGGATGCTAGTTAATGATATCTAAAATGAATTATTAAAATAGTTGTCACAAAATATCTCCTCAAAAGAAATGTCGAGTGCAAGGGCTCAGCTTTGGAGATTCCCGGGGGAATTCCAAGTTGTTTGTTCCTCTTCTAGATTTTCCCCAGGGCGGTTCTTGTTTGGATAGTGAGTGATTTGACTGGATCAGGATGTATTCACTTTCCTTGTTATTACCAGATTAGTCAATGAGTTTAGGAAGGAAATCCGATTGAAAGCAAAGCCTTTTGATTACACTGTCTGGGCAGTTCATTGGCTAGGAAAACTACTCTGTATAATGATTGGCCAGAGTTACAACAGGTGGAACGAGCAAGAAACTCAGTCTTTGGCTGGACTCTTCATTCATGCCAATGTTGATTGGGCAGCACCCGAACTATATCTATCTCCCTCTTGAAAACATACAGTTTTCTGTGGCAGGGAATCTCACAGGCTGCCCACTCTCTGGGTGAAGGAATTTCTCCTCATCTCCTATCCCATACCCTTAGACAGGAGGAGGTATGTCTTGCTGCAATTATACAGGGCATTTGTAAGGGTTTAGATCAGAGTGGTGCTGGAAAAGCACAGCAGGGTCAGGTAGCATCCGATGAAAGGCTTTTGCCCGAAACATCAATTTTCCTGCTCCTCGGATGCTGCGTGACCTGCTGTGCTTTTCCAGCACCACTCTGATCTAAATCCTGGTTTTCAGCATCTGCAGTCCTCACTTTTGCCTAGGGCACTTGTAAGACTGCACCTGGAATATTTTTGCAGTTTTGGTCTCCTTAACTGAGCAAGGATGTTCAGGCTATGGAGGGAGTGTGATAAAGATTTACCAGATTGTTTCATCAGATGGAAAGACTGATTCATAGAGATATTGGATCAGTTAGACCATCAGAAAAAGGAGCAGGAAAGGATTGCTCAGCCCCTTGAGCCTGCTCCCCATTCACTAGGATCACGGCTGATCCCACATTCCTCACGGCCACTTTCCTGCCCTTTCCCTGTAACCCTCGATTCCCTGACTGATCAAGAATCTGTCGATCTCAGCCTTAGATAGTTTTTATGCATATGTCCCATAGCTTGTTTTTATTCATTCAAGGGATGAGGGTGTCCCTGAGGGGTAAGGGGCCAGCAATAATCATCTATCCCTAATTGCCCCAGGGGCAGTTCTGTGTTAACCACGTTGCTGTGGCTCTGGAGTCACGTGTAGGCCTTAAGAGGTAAGGATGGCAGTTCCCTTCCCTAATGGGCATAAGTGAACCAAACAGGTTTTTTCTGACAATCAACAAAGACCTCATTAGACTCTTAAATTCCAGATTTTTATTGAATTCTGTTGTGCCCCAGAGTATTCCCTGAGTCTTTGGAGTACCGGTCTAGCAATAATATCATGAGGTTGTCGCTTACCGTCCATCTCTCTGTGACGTGGAATTCCAAGGAGTCTCAATCCTCAGAAGAAATTCTCCCTCATTAAATTGGCTATCCTTTGTTCTGAGACTATTCCCTCTGGTCCGAGACACTTCCATGACGGAGAGCATCCTCTCAGCATATATCCTATATAGCCCCATAAGAATCAAAGAACAATATACCACAGGAACAGGTCCTTTGACCCACCAAGCCTCACGGACACATCAATGATGCCTTTCTAAAGTAAAAGCCTTTTTCCTGTTATGTGGTTTGTATTCCTCCATTCCCTGTCTGTTCATATAGCTGTCAAGATGCCTGTTCATGTTGTTGTATCTGCCTCCACCACCACCTTTGGCAGTGTATTCCAGGCAATTCCTACCCTCTGTGTAAAAAGAAGTCTCTCACCCATTCTTTAAACTTAGCACCTTTTAACTTCAACCTATATCCCCATGTAATTGCCATTTCTACCCTGGGAAGAAAGACTCTGACTATCTATTCTATCCATGACTCTCATAATTTTGTAAACTTCTATCAGGTCTCACCTCATTTTTGCCATGCAAGTGAAAATAAATCAAGTTTTTCCGATCCCTACCCATAACTTAACACCCTGCAAACCTGGCAACATCCTGTTAAGTATTTCTGTACCCTCTCTACAGTCTGCTGGTAATGTGACAACCAGAACAGTACACAATATTCCAAATGTGGGGCTAACTAAGGCTTTATATCGCTGCAACACGACTTGCCAATTTTTATACTCAGTGCCTTGACCAGTGAAGGCAAGTCAGCTCTTCTTCACCACCTCACCTGCTTGTGCTGCCATTTTCAGGGAACTTTGGATCTATATTTTGCAATATGTGCCTAGATCCTTCTGTATGTTGATGCTTCCCTCCTACATTTGATCTTCCAAAATGCATTACCTCGCATTTAGAGTCATAAAGCATAGAAAAGGCCCATGTGCGCATCGAGTCTGCACCGACAATCACCTTGCACTTACCAGGATTAAATTCCATCTGTCCTTGGGCTAGCCAATTATCCAGCTGATCAATATCACACTGTAATCAACAGCACTAATGTTTGTGTCATCTGCAAATTTACTAATCATATCTTCTGCGTTCATTTCCATGTCATTCATGCACATAATAAACAGCAGGGTCTTAGCACCAGTTCCTGTGGGACACAGCTGGTCGCAGTCTTACAGTTGTGCTTTGCCTCATATTTGCAAACCAATTTGTCCAGATTAATCTCCACCTACCATTACTCTGCTGCATCCTCTGGCAATCCTCCTCACTTTGTATATTACAAACAACAGGGGTCCCAGCACTGACCCTGTGGAACACCACTGGTTACAGATCTTCAGTCAGAAAAAAACCCATCTTCTGTGATTAAGCTAGTTCTGTATACATCTTACCAGCCCACTGTGGATCCTATGTTACTTCACGTTTTGTGTTAGTCCTTGGTAAAGTTTCTATAGACAACATCCACCTCTCTGCCCTCATGAATCTTCTCTATCAGTTCCTCAAAAAAACTCAGTCAAGTTTGTGAGCATCAGGAGGGGGAATGAGATTCTGGCTGTGAATGGGGGAAAGGGGAATGCAGGACCTGATCTAATGTGTCTGAGGATGTTGTGGGAGATTAGGGAGGAAATTGCAGGACTCCTTGCAGAAATATTTGTATCATCTATAATCAAGGGTGAGGTGCCAGATGACAGGAGAGTGGCTTTGTTTTAGAATGGATGTAAGGAGAAGCCTGGGAACTATAGATGTGTGTGTCTGACTCTGGTGGTGGGTAAGTTGTTGGAGGTGAATCTGAATTATAGATTTTATATGCATTTGGAGAGATAAGGAATGATTAGGAATAATCAGCATGGTTTTATGCGAGGGAAATTGTGTCTCTCAAATTTGATTGAGTTTTTTGAGGAGATTGATGAAGCCAGAGTGGTAGTGACTTGTTTAAGTGAACTTTAGTAAAGCCTTTGACAAGGTTCCACATGGGATTCAGGGTGAGCTTTCCAATTGGATACAAAATTGGCTCAATGGCAGGAGACAGAGTAATGGTGGAGGACTGGAGGCCTGTGACCAGCTGTGTTCCACAGGAATCAGTGCTGAGTCCACTTTTGTTTGTCATTTATCTAAATGATTTAGATGACAATATAGAAAACCTGGTTAGTATATTTGTGGCTGACACCAAGATTGGTGGTATTGTGGACAGTGAAGAAGGTTATCTAAGATTGCAAAGGGGTCTTGATCAATTAGTTCATTGGGCTGAAGAGTGGCATTTGGAGTTTAATTGCATAAATGCAGTTTGTTAAAACAAATGAGCAGGATTTATGTAATTAAAAGTAGGACCTTGGGTAATAATGTAGAACAGAGACCGAGGGTTTGAGGCACAGAAGTCTTTGAAGTTTAGGACACATATAGATGGGGTTGTTAAGACATTTAGCATGCTTGCCTTCATTGCTTACACCTTTGAGTATAGGGGTTGGGATGTTGTGTTGAATTTGTATGTTAGGAAGGTCTCTTCTGCAGAATTGTGTCCAGTTTGCCCTTTTATAGGAAGATTATTATTAAGCTTCAGAAGAGATTTACCTGGATGTTGCTGGGAATAGAGGATTTGGGTTAGGGGAGAGGCTGGATAGGCTGGACTTCTTTCACTAATGCATTGGAAGTTGAGAGGTTACCTTAGAGGTTGAGAAAATCATGATGGGTGTAGATAAGGTGAATGGCAGGTGTGTTTTCCCTAGGGTGGAGGATTTCAAGTCAAGGGAGAATATTTTTTAAGATAAGAAGAGAAGGATTTAATAAAAACATGAAGAGCAAATATTTTACACAGGAGTGGTTCATACATGGAATAAACTTCCTGAGGAAGTGGTGGATCTGAGTGCAGTTACAATGTTTAAAAGACATTTGAATATGAACATGAATAGGAAATGTTAGGAGGGATATGAGCCAGGGACAGGCAGGTGGGGCTAGTTTAGTTTGGGATTATATTCAGCATGGACTGGTTGGACCGAAGGGTCTGTTTCTGTGCTGTATGACTCTGACTCTGAGAGTGCGGCAATGAGTGGGGGAAGGGGGAATGAAAGTGTGGCGGGGGAAAAGGGAATAAATGTCAGGCAAGCGTTTGGCGAGGGTCAGGCAGGCAGGCTTGTCAGGAATGTTAAATGGGACACATGTTGGCAACTTTACAGACATCCTATATGCTGCGCAGTGACGGTAATAAGCTAACAGTCTGGACCTATGTGAATGACTGGGTGGGTGATTCAGTGACAGCGAGTGAATGATCAGTTCCCTGTCGGGGTGGTTGCATGCAAACGTGTGGATGGGTGAGTGTCTCTCAGCTGCTCATGCAGCCACGCTAACCCTTCTCCCTCCCACATCTACCTCCCCATCGACCAATCCATAAAGCAGACTGATAATCTGCAAACATGCTGCCTCTAAACCTGCTTTTGTGTGAATTTCACTGAGACCAGCTCAGAGTGTGCCCACCAGAGAGAAAGGAGTTAGTTAAACCCCCTCAGCAGCTTAGTTCAGTTCCAAGTCCCACCCATTTTCCTGGTCAGGGTCAGGACTGGAAGCTGAGTGTCTCTCTAGCTCTGTTTCTTAAACAAAAAAGCAGTAAAAATATCTTGGGTTATCTCTGTTGCTCAGCCTGTTTTAATGGGTGTAGGTTTATTAAACATTCAGTGAAATGATTGCTATGTTGAGTTGGATTTGGTTCGTGTCCTCCCTCCAAGCAGAATGTTTGGACAGCCCTGGTCCGAGCAATGTTTTGGTAGTTGCACCATCTTACCGTGTCTGACTGAGGGGGTTTTTCATTGGATGTAGTTATTGGAGAATCACTATCTAGTAGACTGTACTTTGGAAAGTTCATTAATTCGGCCAACAACTTATTTCTCTTTGGAAAAAGTTTTGGGCTCTGGACCTAGAGTTCCTGTTGCCTACAGATTCCTTTTCCAGGGTAACACATGCTTCATGCTTTTGGTGGAGGGTTTATATTGTATGTGATTTTTCTTTTGTTTCTCATCCCCCCTTCCTCCACACTGATGTAGCCATGATCTGGTGGTGCTGGTGTTGGACTGAGGTGGACAAAGTTAAAAATCACACAACTCCGGGTTATAGTCCAACAGGTTTATTTGAAACCACCAGTTTTCGGAGCCCCTGCTCCTTCCCCAGGCAGCTGTTGAGAGAATATATTGGACACAGAATTTGTTCGTTTTTAAAAGATCTTTTACTTATAAATTCTGTGTCCAATGTATTGTCTCTCACCAGCTGCCTGAGGAAGGAGCAGTTCTGAGAGCTTGTAGTTTCAAATGAACCTGTTGGACTATAACCAGGTGTCATGTGGTTTTTGATTTTGCCCACACTGATGTAAGTCAGGCTGCACTTTAACTGTGACAGCCCATGACTCTGGGAAGTGCTTGCAATCTCATCTCAGCCATTTCATTATCTAGTGGCCGTGACCTTGTGTTTATTGCACGCTTGCACACCCACTGGCATTCTCTCAATTCTTTACGAACATTATGTTCAAATCTCTCTTATCTCCATGGAGGATCCTTCCACATTGTTTGGGTGCATGACTGCTGTGTAAATTTGAAAGAAATATTGATTTTTAGATGTGCCTGTCATGTCTTCAGGGCACCAAAAAAACACACAGCCACTTCAGATGTGTAGTCACTATGTGGTATTGTCAGGGTAATGTAATGTGATGACATATTTCAAGTGTCTTTCTCACCATATCCTATCCAAGGCAATTGGACGGGTTAAACTGCATCTGAATGGATTTAATTTATTTTGTTATTATTTTGGATTCCTGAATGTTTGTTTACTAAAGATTTGGGACTGTATTTCACAACTTTGCAAATGAGTGGCATTACTCCTTTTTAACATTAAGAATACTTGCATTTCTGCAGGACTTCCATGGTCTTGAAGGTCCTAGAGCTTTTTGGAGATGGTTAAGCAGTTTTGAGGTGTCTTCACTGTTGTGAAGAAGGAAACATGTCAACCAATTTGTGCACATCCCGCAACCAGCAATATTGATGTCAACTAGATAACCAGCTTTAAGATGAAAAGCAGAATAGTGTGGATGCTAGAAATAAGGCTGTGAAATTAAAAGATCTTTTAATTGAAAGATGAGAAATTGCTTTTGAGCTCCTTAAGGTTGGTTGAGGGATAAACATTGATCAGTTCTCCAGGAAGAGCTCCCAGTTCTCTGTGAGAAGTGTGTTTTGTCATCTTTTGGGTGGAAACTTGGAAAGGGGAAACAGCCCCTTGGTTTAATATCTGAGCTGAAAGACTTACACCTTGGACAGCGCAGCACTCTTTCACACTACCTGGAGTGGCATCCTAGATTATCTTGCTGGAATTTGAATCACAAGACTTAGAAACAGACATAGGCCACTTGGCCCATTGAGTCCGCTATTCAGTGAGATCTCAGCTGGTCTGATAATCCTCAACTCCACTTTTCTGCCTCATCCTCATAACCCGTGATACCTTTAATAAGAAGAAACCCATGTACATCTGATATAGAGGTGAGTGTGGTACCCATCGAGGAGCCAGGTCACCCAAGAGAGGGTGTTGGAAGCAATGGATTCTTCCTAGTGCGCATGTGTTAGAGGCCATTCTCCTCTGTCACTACTTAGCAGAATCCAAGGGTTGGCTGTGAAGGGACAATTGGCGCCTCTAAGACCAGACGTTGGCACAGTAGCCATACAGATTGATCTGTGTGGTACAGGTTAGGTGGATTGGCCATGCTAAATTACCCATAGTGTGCAGACTAGGTGGGCTAGTCAGGGTAAATATAGGGTTACAGCAATGGGGTGTGTCTGGGTGGGATGCTCTTCGGAGGGTCGATGTGGTCCTGCTCCCACATTGTGGGGATTCTGTGATTGTATGGTTCTCAAAACTGTTGCCCTGCGTCTAATATTTCTTTGTTTTAGAATTGGTACCATTCTATCATCTTAGTGGTTAGTGACGTTAACTTCACTATCGTGGGTGTTATATAACAATTCCTTTTGTTTTGAACATTGCCTTTCCTTCTTTGCAAACGGCTAGCTACTCTTATATTTCTCAGAGCCAGTGATTAGGTCAAGGAAAGCTAGGATCAATCGGTATTGTTTGTGTAGAGAACAGAACAGTTTGTTAACATTTTAAAATTTATATACCAACCTCCCTGTGCTATCAGCTTTATGGACAATTTTGATGATTCAAAATCAACTTTCAGAAAGATTTTTTCCACAAAATGTTAGTGAATGGGCGTCAGAGATTAACAAACTGGCTATTTCAGGACCCAGCTTTGTGCATATAATATAATTTTTGAAAATGTTCTTCCGAATTTGCAAACTGGGAGTATAGATTATCTGTAACTAGACCCTGTGACCATACAGTGAACTAGTGACCTTTCTGAGCATCTCTTGGGGGATTGAATGTCCTCTGCTCACTTTGTACTGACTTCCTGTGCCAGGCTTCATTGACCCGGACAAAGTTTCTCAGCTCTTGAGCAGTGTGCAGGGTCACAAGTCTCTGATTCAGAGTTGCCAAGTTGTAAACTTGCACCTTGAGAGAGATTGTTTAACTGGGCGAGCTGCCCAGGCTGCAGAAATGCTCATTGAGATCATGTTGAAGTTGCTATATCCAAGTGTTGTATTATTCTCTTAATATTTAAAACAAAGTGACCAAGAGAAAAGTTACGAAATAAAAGTACATATCCAAATGTAAACATTGCATGTAATTTATACATTAAATTACTGCTATTGATATTTAAAGGCTGAGAGACTCACCTAAGTCAGTCTGCCTTGATGTCTCTCCAGTATTAAAGATTGTTGCAATAAATGCAACAGTTTCCAGATGAATTTTGGGCTTGTCACTTGAATTGTGTAACTAGATAGAGCCACAGAGTCATAGATTCACACTGTGCGGAAATAGACCCTTCGGTCCAACTCGTCCATGCCAACCAGATGTTGCAATCTGACCTAGTCCCATTTGCCAGCACTTGGCCCATATCCCTCTAAACCTTTCATCTTCATATACCCATCCAGATGCCTTTTAAATGTTGTAATTGTACCAGCCTCCACCACTTCCTCTGGCAGCTCATTCCATACACGTACCACCCTCTGCATGGAAAAGAAATTGCCACTTTAGGTCCTTTTTAAATCTTTCCTCTCTCATCTTAAATCTATGCCCTCTAGTTTTGGAGTCCCCCATCTTAGGAAAAAGGCCCAGTCTGTTCACCCTATCCATGCTCTTCATGGGTTTATAAACCTCTAAGGTCACCCATCAGCCTCTGATCCTCCAGGGAAACTAGTCCCAGCCTGTTTAACCTCTCCCTGTAGCTCAAACCCTCCAACCCTGGCAACATCCCTGTAAAAGTTTTCTGTATCCTCTTGAAGACTGAGGTTTTACTCCTTCTTGGCATCCTGTGTTATGGTTCTGTCCTTGAGCACTCATCTGGGAGGTTTAACTTCTGCATGTTTGTACAGAACCTGTTTGCCATATGCATAATATTGAGAGAGTCGATAACTAAAGTCTGATACAAGCTTCTTTGCCCACACAACTTGTCTTCCCCTTGCATGTCAGTACCTCTGGTGCAGTGGGAATGCAGATTCAGGTGTCTGTAGTGCAGAAGAATCTGTATGGAATCTAAAGTTCTGTGCACTGCGTTTGATCGGGATGTGTTGTATGTGCTCCGCATTAAAGTGTGCATCCCTGTTTGTATTATGCACAGTAGCAGAGCAGGATGTTTTGGATCAGTATGTTTTTTTTACAGAGAGCAAATGACAATTGAAGTATAATTTCTGTGCTTCAGTGTGCAGACATTGTACCTGGTTAGCTTGTCAGTGCACAGACAATACTGGGGTGACTGATGAGCTCATTGTTTTTGATATTTGGCGGATTAAGGTTGGGGTGGATACTAGGAGAACGTCCTTGCTAAATACTGTAGTGGGATCTTATATGCCCACCTGAACAAGCAGGTGGCTATTCAGTTTAACATCTGACTGAAAGATGACAGCTCTGACAGTGCAGTGCTCCCCCAGTGGCACATGAAAGGGCCAGATGTGTTGAATTTCATACTCTGGTCTAAACAAGGCAATTAGCTTTCTGGTTAATTGAATTGCCTGTTGTACTGTGATGGATTGCTGTTACTGCATATATCTTAAACAGGACACCATCATGAGTCTGTAACATTTGAGAGGTTAGACTTGTTTGACCACTAGGCAAAAGCGTTCTTCACATGCTGTGGAATTTAGCATGGAGTGTTAACTATGTGAACTGACAGAATAAAGTCTCTTCAAGACATCCTGCAGTTCGTTATGGCACTCATGACTTCCACTCCCTGTGGTGTTGTGCAGTCATAGAATGTTGTACAGAATGAGGCCACTCAGCCCATCAGAATTACGTTGGCTCTGGAAGAGCTATCCAGTTAGTTCCACCTCACATTGCTCTTTCCCTTTGTTTTTAATCACTGCAAGTATTTATCCAGTTCCTTTTTGAAAGTTAATATTAAATCTACATTATGCTACCTTATAGGCTGACAAAACTGACTGTGAAAGAGAAATTCTCACCACATCTCTGGTTGTTGTGCTAGATAACTGAAATCTGTCCGTCTATCAGTGAAAGCAGTTTCCGCTTTATGTAATGGGAGTCATCCGTTTCTGTATAAAATTAGTGTCTCTTTAGTTCTGTGTTTCTTCTGATCCAATTCTGGTACGTGCAAGATGAAAAGCTCCTACTTCTAGCCTTCAGTTTATGTTTCACTAGGCAGTGTTTAGGAGTTTGGAGTTATTAGTTGAAGGTGTTATGAAGTCAGTCTCAGGCATTTTCATTTAATTTGAATCCTATCTCATTTTCCAATTTTGTCACTGTAAATGGTTGCCAGGTTCTGGTGCCATTCTGGTGAGATTTAAGAGGTGTTGACATTCATGAAGACTCAATGTACAAAGAGAACAAGAATAGGTCCCTTGGCCTCTCAAGCCTGCGCCACCATTCAGTAAAATATGACAGATGTGATTTTAACCTCAATCTACATTCCTGCATAGCCTGATAATCTTTCATCCCCATGGTAACTAAGAATCTATCGACCTGTTCCTTACAAATCTTTAAACATTTTACATCCAGTGCCTTTTGAGGAAGGAAATTACAAAGATACTCAACCCTCAGAAGTTTCTCTCCCCCTCATCTCTGTTTTAAATGGCTGACCCCTTTTTTATCTAGTTCTAGATTTTCCACATTCCCCCCAGAAGTCCAGTCCCCTCAGGATCGTTTGTGTTTCAATTAAATGATCTCTGACTCTTCTAAACTCCAGAGGATACAAGCCTACCTTGTCTGGTCTTCCCTCAAAAGACTACACATTCATTTCAACTGTTAGTCTGATAGGCCTTCTTTCAACTGCTTCCCACACATTAACATCCTTCCGTAAGTATGGTGACCAGTCGTGGACACAGTACCCTAGATGTGGTCTCCCCAGTGCCCTGTGTAACTGAAGCCTAATCTCCCTATTCCCGTATTCCATTCCCCTCACACCAAGTGATAACATTCCATTCGGTTTCCTGAAGACTTGCTGTACCTGCCCACTCTCCTCCTGTGGTTCATGCACAAGGACACCCAGATCCCTCTGTATCTCAGAGTCCTGCACTTTCTCACTATTTAGATAATCTGCTTTTTAAAAATTCTTTCTGCAAAACTGGACAAGTTCACACTTTCCCAATATACACCTCTTGCCATATCTTTGCCCACTCACTGAGGAGACTTTGAGGATGTGCCGGCCAATGTGGGGTTTGCCAGTCCTGTCAAAGATCCAAGTAGAGTGTCTCATGTTTGACTGAGATCGATGTGATGAGGTTTGCCAGACTCATACCTGGAATGGGTGTCTTATGAGGAAAGATTAGACCAGTTGAGCTTATATATATGCTGGACTTGCAAACAATAAGTATCAGATTGTGACAGGATGGATGTAGAGAGAACCACAAGCCACTTTCAAAATAATCGACTCCCCATTTAATACACAGATGAGAAATTTTTTCCCCACAGAAGGTTGAGTGTCTTTGGAACTCAGAAATATATCCTCCGAAAGTGATGGATGCAATGTCTGTGAATGTTTTTAAGGCAGACTTAGGTTCTTGCTCAGGAATGTGGTGTAATCAGATCAGCCACGATCCGATCTAATGGTGGAGCGTGCCTGAGGGGCCGAGGAACCTATTCTTTTGCCTGCTCCTAATTTGTATGTTTGTACTTCATTGGTATGTGGAATACCGTGAGGGTGATTACTATTACTGACAGTCAAGCCAAATACCTTGGGCATTTATTAGTCCAGTGTTTATGTCAAACTTGCCTCAAGTTCCTCGCTTAAAATTGCTGGCGCTGACTGCACTGGAGAGGAC
Organism: Chiloscyllium plagiosum; assembly: GCF_004010195.1. Taxonomy (NCBI): domain Eukaryota; kingdom Metazoa; phylum Chordata; class Chondrichthyes; order Orectolobiformes; family Hemiscylliidae; genus Chiloscyllium; species Chiloscyllium plagiosum. The sequence continues at coordinate 117,984,408 of NC_057715.1, read as the reverse complement.
AGTTACTCTCAATGTACTTGTCAGTACGAGCCCTGTGATAAATCTAGAGTGAATGTTGGAATCAGTGACTTTCAGAGCTTCACTTCCCCTCACTGAAGGTCCCGCCTCAATTATCATTCACATTTTTAATGCTGTTAACATTTAGTTGGAAAGCTTTGGGTTTGAGACTCATTTCAGGGATTGGATTTTGACACTGAAGGAACTGTGATATTTTTCCAAATCAGAATGGTGCACGGCTTGGAGGGGAACTGCCCTAGTCCTTTGAGATAGTCGGTATCAACATTTTGGAAAGTGCTGTCAAAAGAACCTTCTGTGGTTGTCACTGTGTGGTGTTGGTAGAAGAAGTAAACAATGGAATACTGTTCAAGCAGGATGTGTTGTGGAAACTTGTGCAGTGTCTTTGGAGCTGCACTCCCCTGCAGGTGGGGCGGATCTACAATGGGAAATGTACTGATGAATGTGATTGCAGCTATTGGCCAATCCATTTCCTCAGGCTGATCACTATGGAATTATAGAAGGATATAATGCAGGAGGAGGTAACTCCGCTCACCCTGCCTGTTATGGCTCTGCATTTTACCAAAGGTTTTGCAAATGTTTGCTTTGGTGGTTTGGCATGTGGTGCTGCAATGACTCTGTCTGAGTCGCATTACATAAGAAGTAGGAGCAGGAAGAGGCCATTCAGCCCTTCAAGCCTGCTCTGCCATTTAATATGATCATGGCTGATATCATCTCAGCCTCAACTCCAGTTAGTCATAGAGATGTACAGCACTGAAACAGACCCTTTGGTCCAACCAGATATCCCAACCCAATTTAGTCCCACTTGCCAGCACCCAGCCCATATCCCTCCAAACCTTTCCGATTCATATACCCCTCCAGATCCTCTTAAATGTTGCAGTTGTACCAGCCTCCATCACTTCATCTGGCAGCTCATTCCATACATGCACTACACTCTGCGTGAAAAAGTTGCTCCTTAGGTCTCTTTTATATCTTTCCCCTCTCACTCTAAACCTATGCCCCTAGTTCTGGACTTCTCCACTCCAGGGAAAAGTATTTGTCTATTTATCCTATCCATGCCCCTCATGATTTTATAAACCTTTGTAAAGTCACCTCTCAGCCTCCGATGCTCCAGGGAAAACAGCCCCAGCCTGTTCAGCCTCTCCCTGTAGCTCAGATCCTCCAACCCTGGCAACATCCTTGTAAATCTTTCATGTACCCTTTCAAGTTTCACAAAATCCTTCCGATAGGAAGGAGACTAGAATTGCACACAATATTTCAACAATGGCCGAAATAACGTCCTGTTCAGCTGCAACATGACCTCCCAACTCCTGTACTCAATACTCTGACCAATAAAGGAAAGCAAACCAAACGCCTTCTATCTGCGACTCTACTTTCAAGGAGCTATGAACCTGCACTCCAAGGTCTCTTTGTTCAGCAACACTCCTTAGGACCTTACTATTAAGTGTATACGTCCTGCTAAGATTTGCTTTCCCAAAATGCAGCACCTCTCATTTATCTGAATTAAACTCCATCTGCCACTTCTCAGCCCATTGGCCCATCTGATCAAGATCCCATTGTAATCTGAGGTAACCTCCTTTGCTGTCCACTACACCTTCAATTCTGGTCACCTGCAAATATACTAACTGTACCTCTTATGCTCACATCCAAATCATTTCTATAAAAGACAAAAAGTAGAGGACCCAGCACCGATCCTTGTGGCACTCCATTGGTCACAGGCCTCCAGTCTGAAAAACAACCTTCCACCACCACCTTCTGTCATCTACCTTTGAGCCAGTTCTGTATCCAATTGGCTAGTTCTCCCTGTATTCCATGAGATCTAACCTTGCTAACCAGTCTCCCATGGGGAACCTTGTCGAACGCCTTACTTAAGTCCATATAGTTCACATCTACTGCTCTGTCCTCATCAATCTTCTTTGTTACTTCTTCAAAAAACGCAATCAAGTTTGTGAGACATGATTTTCCAACGCACAAAGCCATGTTGACTATCCCTAATTAGTCCTTGCCTTTCCAAATACATGTACATCTTATCCCTCCGGATTCCCTCCAACAACCTGCCCACCACCAACATCAGGCTCACCAGTCTATAGATCCCTGGCTTTTCCTTACCACCTTTTTAAAGTAGTGGCATCATGTTAACCAACCTCCAGTCTTCGGCACCTCACCTGTGACTATCGATGATACAAATATCTCAGTAAAAGGCCCAGCAATCACTTCCCTAGCTTCCCACAGAGTTCTAGGGTACACCTGATCAGGTCCTGGGGATTTATCCACTTGTATCTGTTTCAAGACATCCAGCATCTCCTCCTCTGTAACATGGACACTTTTCAAGATGTCACCAACTATTTCTCTGCATTCTATATCTTCCATGTCCTTTTTCCTTAACTGCTCCCCATTAACCCAGAACCCTTTACTGATTCAAGATCTTACAAATGAATATATTCCTGAAGCAGCATGACCCTCCCAACCCATGAGTATCATGTTGATCTGATCATTCATCTCCTAGCTGGAGGGACATTGTTTTTATCATCCTGATCCTTGGTGAAGGGAACAATGGAGGACCTATCCTTGTATATTTTGGATGAGAATTTTGAAGTCAATTGGAGACTGTTGAGATAGGAACTTAGGAAGAGGCATAGGCCATTCAGCCCTCAACCCTGCTCAGCTATTCAGTAAGATCCTGGCTGTTCTGTGGCCTAACCCTCTCTGCCTGTCTTGGGCCCATATCCCTTGATACCTTTGCTTTAATGAAAATGTGTTTAATCAGACTGAAGTTTAAGTAATAAATTAGCATCGACCACTATTTGTGGAATAGAGTTCCAAACCTCCACTACTCTTTGCATTTAGAAGTGCTTTCAAACATCTCTACTGAATAGCCTGACCCTAATTCTCAGACTATGCTCCCTAGTTCTAGGATCTACAACCAGTGGAAATAGTTTATCTTTATCTACCCTGTCTTTCTGTGTTAATATCTGTTCTATATGGTTCTATGACTCCATAATACCCTGGGGACCTTGATAAGATCACCCCTTAATTGTCTAAATTCTAGATAATGAAGGCCCAATTTGTCTACACTGTCCTTGTACTTTAACTCCTGAAGCCCAGGTATCATCCTTGTGAACCAGCTTTCTGTAATATTTAGCACATGGGAGCACTTTCACCACACAACTACAGTGGCTCAAGGGGAAGTCTTCCCACCAATCCCCATCTCATGGGCAACTACTGATGGGAAGCAGAAATCTGCATTGCCAGCAATGCCTGTGACTGAATCTAATTACAAAACATGGCGGTCGCTCTCTCTCTCTCTCTCTCTCTCTCAATCTCTCTCTCTCTCTCTCTCTGTGCGCTTTCTCTCTCTTTGGATGCAGTTGTTCCTAATGGCAAGAGATTCCTGCCTTAGCTGTAATTCAACACTAGAATTAACCCCAAAAATTTGTATCTGTTTTTATCTAGATGATGCGTTCTTTAGATCCTCATGTTAGGAGACCTCAAGGTTGACATTCCCATAAGCCCTGGGATTTTGGCAGCAGTCTTTTCATTAAACCTTGACTGGAGTCAGGATGGGACTATAGTGCTCATAGATAGCCACTTTGGGAATTACTGGTAACAGTCTCAATGCAACCCTAGATATTGCACACTTGAGGAGACTGGCTGACCATGATGATCTCTAGAAAGTATTAAGTCCTACACTCTGCATTTGACAGCTGTTTGTCTGGATTCCAGTCGCCTTTGTTGTCTTGAAAAGGAATAGCAACTGAACAGTTCACCTCAATGGTTGAACCTTTTGAAAAAGTGAAGCAGCTGCTCTCAACTGATGCAGCATCTGCCAGTCAACTCTTTCACACTTACAGTCAGCTCAAATGGATTAAGACCACAGTTTTAGTTTGATATTTGAGGTCTGCAGACATGGATGATTAAAACATTTAGTTTGCTGTTCTGAAGAAGGGTCACTCAACTCGAAACATTAACTTTGTTTCTCTCTCCATCGATGCTGCCAGACCTGCTCCAGCAATTTCTGTTTTAGTTTCCGATCTCCAGCACCCACAGCTCTTTACTTTATTCCAGTTGTGCTGATCAGTTGTTTTCTCGCCCCTCCTCAGAGTTGACTAATCTAAAACAAATATCAACAGGTTTTGAAATTTGCTTGTGCACCAATCATAATGTCAAACTCCCACAGCATGGGTTGTATGATCAACACTAGGCCCTTTCTCTTTGGCTTGTTAAAAATGCCTGCAGATTGCAACTCCATAGTAAAGAATGTCTGAAGTATTTTGTGATGCTTGTACATGCCTTAAGCATGACGCCAGTTCAGTACGTTTAAGATGAGCTAATAGATTGATTAAGACAGTGTTTAGCCTATATCATAATAGAAAGCCTCAATCTGAACAGTGTTTTAATTCTTTATATGGACATATGAATTCGGAGTAGGAGTTGGCCACTCAGCCCCTCTTACCCGGAATTTCATTCAATAGGTTCAATCATTAAATGCACGTGCCCATCAGATAGCCTTCCAAACCCTTCCTCAACTAGAATCTATCCATCTCTGTACCCAAGATAATCAAGGGCACTTGTTTCCATCATCCTTTCAGGAAGAGAATTCTAAAGACTCAAAATCCTCAGAGAAAATTTTGCTTAATCTCTATTTTACATGGGCAACCTGTAATTTTTAAACCGTGCCCCAGTTTTAGATTCTCCATAAGAGGAAACATCCTCTTCAAGTCTACCGTGTCATTTGGGACTTATCCTTCCAAACTCCAGTGGAGACAAACCAAGCCTGTCCAACCTTTCCTCATGAAACAACCTGCCCATTCCTGGTGTTAGTCTGGTCAGCCTTCACTGAAGTGCCTTCAATGCATTTATATTGCTCCTGAAATCAGGGAGCACTCCTGTGCACAGTACTCTGGATGTGATTGCACTAGTGTCCTGTACACCTGAAGCAAAGCCATCCTTTGATTGAGAATGGAATACAAACAATCTGATTGTGTTTGGCATGCAGTCAGCATAAGAGTCATAGAGATGTACAGCACAGTAACAGACCCTTCGGTCCAACTCATCCATGCTGACCAGATATCCTAAATTAATCCAGTCCCATTTGCTATCTGGAGGTTTTTCATTCCCTCCAACATGTTGTGATCCCGTGACTGAGGAGTGTTGCTGTTGATCCCAAGTATCTGTTCTCGCCTAAAAGTCAGTTATCTCAACTTTGCAACTGCGTTAACATCCTCTCTCATTCTTTAGGCTGCCATGGTCCAATTATCTCTGGCAAAGTCCTTGCGGTTCCTACGGGCTGGCCGCTGTATGGCTGGCTCACTGGGTATGACCCTAACTAACCTTGTTAACCACACGCTGGCTGGTATTGTGATTACCTGCCTCATTTCTGCCCCACATGATAAAGAACGGGACTGAGACTCTAACGTGGCTGAGAATGGAGGTCCTCTGTCTTTAATACATCCCCAGTGACTGGTAAACCAGAGGGGGACACTGATCAAATAAAAGCTGCTAATTTTTCAGAATTATAAGTGCTCTGTCGGTTATCTTCTTAAAGGTTTCAAAGCTAATTCCCTATCAAATCGACTGAGTGATTTAAAATATCCAGTATTCCGATGTTGCTGGCTAATCTGGAAAATTGTTGCTTAATTTACCAAGTTGCATTTGTTTAAGTGCTTCAACCACAAATCCAGTTCTATTAACCTGAACTGTTCAACACATTTCATCAAAAGAGCATTAGAATGTAAAACTGTCTGCTTTAGGTCGGTGTTTATTATTATATTTGTCTTCATTCCCAATCTGTTCACTAACCAGTGTTTATTAAGACCATGGGGGGGGGGGCACGGTGGCTCAGTGGTTAGCACTGCTGCCTCACAGCGCCAGAGACCCAAATTCGATTCCAGCCTCGGGCGACTGACTGTGTGGAGTTTGCACATTCTCCCAGTGTCTGCGTGGGTTTCCTCCCACAATCCAAAGATGTGCAGGTTAAGTGAATTGGCCATAGTGTTAGGTGCATTAGTCAGAGGGAATGGGTCTGGTTGGGTGACTCTCCGGAGGGTCAGTGTGGACTTGTTGGGCTGAAGGCCCTGTTTCCACACTGTAGGGAATCTAATCTTAAAAAAAAGACAGAGGAGCAGAATGAGGGCATTCGCCCATTTAGTCTGCTCACTGTTTGATCGTGGCTGATAATTCTAAATATGATGCAGGAAAATGCCTGCTGTTCCAGCAATAAAGTTTCAACTTTGATCTCCAGCATCTGCAGACTCACTTTCTCATTCGCCCATTTAGTCTGCTCACTGTTTGATCGTGGCTGATAATTCTAAATATGATGCAGGAAAATGCCATTCGGCCCCTTGAGCTCAGTCTGCTGTTGTATTAGATTATGGCTGATCTGTACCCCAACTTAATTTCTTCTGCTTTATTCTGCATCCCTCACAAACATCTGTTTCAAAGTTTCATTTGACTTTCACTATCCACAGGCTTTTGGGGAAGCATGTTCCAGTGTTCCATGGCTATTTATGTGAAAAAGGACTTCCTGATCTCGCCCCTCAGCAATCCAGCCCTACCCCATGATCCTTATTTTCTGGGTTTTCCTATTGGAAGAAATTGTCACCAGGAACCTTCTATCTTTTTAAGATGATGTATGAAAAATCAGGAGAAATAGAATTTCACACTGTGCGCATCTAGCCTTTCATCACCTTAAACACCGTGATCAGGTTGCCCCTCGGCCTTCTAACCTCAAGCGGATACGAGTCTGTGCAACCTGTCCTTCTCCTGTAGCCTGTTTATCCCTGGAGTCAGTGTGGTGACTCTGTGAAGCTGCCTCTCTGAGGCTGATACCTCTGTCCAGAACTGATCCCAATTGCTCCATGCAGGCTCTTTCCCAGTTCCATTTAACTGAAGCATCACTTGCTCACGTTTAAATTTCAACTCTTGAGATTAAAAAAACCCCCAGCATTTCAATAGTCATTAATCCTCATTTTCCCACTGATCATTCTTCTAGGCCAGTGTTCTAATGTTGAATCTAATTTTCATAATGGAGTGGTGGGAGGGAAGGCTGCAGGGAAGAAATGTTGTTTAAAAAAGCATATAAAACTGAGAAAGTCAGGAGCACATGTCTCTTTACAGCTTCTCACGTTGGTCCTGCTTCACTCTCACTGATTTAATGGCTACAAATGTCATTTTCGTTTCTGTAGCATGTTTTAACACCGTAAAACACTCCAAGGGTCCAACATATTTTGACACCAAACAAGGGCGTATCAGGACAGGTGACTAAAAGCTAGGTCAAGGTAGATTTCAAGGAGTACCTGAAAATAGGAATGAGTAATAAGTTTAGGGAGAGAATTCCGGAGCTGTGTATGCAGACAGCGGAGGCCCGGCTGTTGATATGGAGCAACTAAGATCACAGATTTCAGGAGGACCAGAATGAGGAGAGTACAGAGATCACAGCCAGTGCGGACCAGATAGGAGCTTGAGACATTAAAGGGACCTGAAAAGAAAGCCCAAGAATTTTAAAATCAAGATGTTGCTAAGCCAGGAACAGATATAGGTCACTGACACACGGCTGCTGGGTATGAGGTAGATTACAGGCACCAGTGTTGTTTGAACTTTAGTCTGTGGAGGGCAGAAGTTGGGATGTCAGCCTAGAGAATGTCAGAACAGCCAAGAGCTAAGACAGGCTGCTATCGAAATAAACCCTTGTCAGTCTGTTAGAAACATGACAATCTCAATCATCCAATTCTCTGAAAGGAATAAACACAGCGCTTGGTACCGGCCTCTATAAACACCTGTTGAAGGAATTACTGGATATAAAAATAGGGATGGTTTACACCAGCCTATCTACAAAACATGCCTGGCATTTGCTGTTCCACTAAAAAGCCTTTGGCAGTGAGATTTGAGGATGTTCTGTCATAAGTGTTCCTTTCCGTTTTCCTGCTATGGACGTCAGTCACGGGTTGCTCAGGAAAATGAGGAAAGCAAACAATTGCATTACCTCATAGTTCAGCCATTGCAATGCTGTGTGCTCTGTTTAAACACTGCACAACCTTTTCCCATATTCACCACATCACCACCAAAGTGGAAAAGGTTTTCCTTAATTATTTTTTCTCAAGATGTGGATGTTGCATATGTTACTAGCCTGCCTTGAGTGGTTTGATGCAGTTGAGTGGTTTGTAAGAGTGATTATGATTTTAAACACGTTGGTTACTGCAGGATTGGAGTCTCACTGGGATCAGACTGTTAACAGCTGCCTTCCTTCTCTGCAGAAAACAAGGTTATGTTTTTAACTAAAATTGGGCAGCCATTTTTATCTCCAGCGTTTAAAATTAAATTCAAATTTTAAAAGTCCAAAAATTGTAAGATTTGAACCTCAGGTTATTATAATCCCAATCCAATATTATAGCCACCACACATGCTCTAATACCTAGCCATCATAAAATGTGTTACATGTGAGAGTTGAACAAAAGGTGGAGAGAAAGTAAACTTGCCAAAGTGCTCAGCTTAAAAACTGACCTGAACACGGAGTGATGATGGCTCAGCATTGTCCTCTCAGACTAGGTTATCTTGTCATTGTGCCCTGCTTGGAGGTAAGTCCATGCTCATTGTTCACTCATTCTTCAGATGGAGTTGTTCTCTTGGTAACCTTTGTCAGTGGTGTTTTGACACTGCCTTCCATTGTCCAGGTTAGGTGAGCGGACAGGTCCTAAGGCTGCCTTAGTTAGGATGGGAATCAAACTGATGCTGTTAGTGTTTTGAACATAAAGCCATCCATCCAGCCAACTGAGCTAATTCCATGGATCTGAACAGTGCTCCTGTAAAGTACCTAATGTGTGATGCAGAATCAAGATACACTCTTGATCATTGAGCCTGTAATCTGTCTTATATTGTTGCCTCCAACTCCTACCCCATTTCTCCACCTGATGTCACCCAATCAGGGCGGTCACTCTGAGCTAGTCCTGTCAGTGGGAGCTTGTCCAGTTGGTTGGTATCTCAGACAGAGATCCAGCTGGAGACCTCCATCGGGTCAGATTCAGCTTGGTACACTGCCACTGGGAGCTTGTTTCCCTCGGTCCAGTTACCTACATGAGGCTGTACAGACCCTGAGCTGTGTATACAAGGACCAAGAAATAACAGTGTTTGGTACATTCTTAACCCCTCAAACTCCTCTTTTATCCTTATCCCCTTCAGACTCACGACTTCTCCCACCCTTAACCCCTCAGAGTATCCCCTTGTCCTTAACTTGTGACATCTTTGATCCAATGCAGCATCCCTGAGGTTTTACTTCTGTATAATTCCTGTGAGTATCTTTAGCCATAAATTGAATAGCAGTTGGGAGATCGTCTTGCAGGAGAGTAGAACCATCATAAAAGAGCACACCTATTGTTTGAGTACAGTCATGGATCTTGCAAGAGTGTGGGCAAGATCCCACACAATGGACGGCGTTGCATCGTCAGTCCCTATCAACATTCTCTGCTGTTGTATTGAGCTGTATTCCTACATACTTCTGTTCAGGTTTCCGGTCCTGGCTGATGCTCCGCATTGGAGTAGTGTGAGTTAGAGATCTTTCTAAAAGTAGTGCCAGTTTGCAAAATAAAAATGGACATGGTGGAAATCCTCAGCAGGTCTGGTGGTATCTATGCAGAAAGAAGCAGAGTTAATGTTCAAGTCTCTGATCTTTCACTAGAATAAGCTCTGAAATATTAATTCTGTTTTCCTCTCTATGGTTGCTGCCAGATCTGTTGAATATTTATGACTTTTGTTTCCACTTTAGATTCTGACAAAATTTGCAAAATGAAGATCTGGTGTAAAAGCCTGTGTAACTGTCCCACCCTACTGATACAGGCAGCAGTGATGCTGAAGCTAAATTCAAGTTCTGAAATAGATTACAAGGTTGACCGTGGTTTACATTTATGAGCAGGAAAGGTGCGCCAGAGCAGCTTCACAAACCACAAAGCAACCGAGAGTCAAGTTTTGTTCCCCTGCTCTCTACACCGGTCTTTAGTGAAATCCCAGTGAGGGGACTGTGTAGACAGGCCTTCATTAAAAGGCTATACTCTGCAACCACAGAGCATTTGAACCTCCGTCACTTGGTTTCTGGCCTGGCTCTCTCATTCTGTGCTAGTTCACAGGCTGCAGTGTAGTGAGTCTCTGGTTTTAATACTTCAAACGCTTAGCTGCCAAGGATTAGGATGTATAATGTCACCCTGCCCTTTACATTCTTATTTCAAAAATGTTTGCTGCAGGAGCGGGAAGAATTATTTCAGATCCTTTTACAAAGCACATAAAGCTGACATCTTTAGAGATTGGGAATCAATTCCATGGGTATCTTACAGGAGCAAACTAGCATCTCCGTAACCCACCTGTGTGTGTGTTTGTATGTGTGCTCCCCATCCCCCCCCCCCCAGAGATGGGTGTTAATGTTGTAGGTACTTTCTTCAGAAGGTGCTGTTGATTGACACTCTAATTGTGTTCCTCCTTTCAGACCTGTGCAGGATTGATGAAGCCTCGTGCCACATCGAGGAGGAAGTGCTCCGTTTTGAAGCCATTATGAGCATTCACAAACAGATGGATGACGATGCGAATGGAAATGTCGATGTGGAGGAGAGTGATGAGGTCAGTAAAAGTACAATTACAACTGTCATAGTACATATCAACACCCGACCGGTACATATCAACACCCGAACAAACACTCAACTGCAATTCAGCCCTTCCCCTTCCCCCTGCCCATGCTGATAAGATTCAAAACCAGCAAAACTCCAATTTCCAGGAAAGAATTAAACAGATTGATGATGATGTGGTTATCTACCCTGCCTCTTTGAGGAATGGCTGTCCCTTTATCTATATTGTGAAAGATTAATAACAGGTGTATTTTAAAAGTTTAATCCAGTGGTCATCCCTCAATGACATTTCATTTGAAAGTCTTATTTTGATGGCCAGTGGAACTGTTGCAACCATTACATCCTCAGCTCAGTCCGTAGGTCACTGCTGGCAGTGTATGGTCAGACTGAAGGAGCAGAAGTGCTTGTTACAACTGTCCCCCTTGCAGCATTTTGATTCTGAATTTTGGGTTGGTACAACTGTGTGTTGTGTTCTGCTGTTTCAAGGCAATGTAACTTCAGCATGGCAAGTACTTGACAGTTCAGCCTTCAACACTATTATCCCTGCGAGACTGATTACTAAACTTAGTGATCTCGGACTAAGCCCCATTCTCTAAAACTGGATCCTGTTTCCTGACCCACAGGTCACAGTCAGTGAAGGTTGGGGACAATATTTCATTGTCACTAACACTCAACACTGCATCCCCCCAGGGGTGTGTACTCAGCCCCCTACTGTACACACTGTATACCCATAACTGCATCACCAAATACCAGACTAATGCCACTTGCAAGTTCACTGATGACACCATCATAGTCAGTCGAATCTCAGATGGTGACAAAACAGACTACAGACGGGAGGTGGAAGACCTGGAAAAATGGTGCACTGAGAACAACCCAGCTCTCAATGCCAACAAAACCAAGGAACTTGTTATTGACTTTCGGCGGGATGTTACTCATGCCCCCCTACACATTAACAGCACAGAGGTGGAACGAGTGGAGAGTGTCAAGCTCCTGGGAGTGGTCATCCACAACAAGCTTTCTTGGACTCTCCATGTGGACGCACTGGTTACAAAAGCCCAACAACATCTCTTCTTCCTCAGACAGCTGAGGAAATTTGGCATGCCAGCGAATACCCCTGCCAACTTTTATAGGTGTGCCATTGAGAGCATTCTGTCTGGATGTATCACTACCTGGTATGGCAACTGTACCATTCAGGATCGGAGATGGTTACAGAGAGTGGTGAACTCGGCCCAGACAATCACAAAGGCCAACCTCCCATCTATAGAATCCATCTACCAGGCCCACTGTCAAGGAAAGGCCTCCAGCATTCTCAAAGATCCATCCCACCCTGGCAATGTTTTTCTACAACCTCTACCATCGGGGAGAAGGTACAGAAGCCTGAACACACACCAGCCGGTTTTGAAACAGTTTCTACCCTACTGTTGTTAGAATACTGAATGGACCCACAAAAGCTTAACATTTGCCCGTACCTGTGTTTTTGGTTTTGCCGCTGTTTACCTATTATTTATTATCGATGCTACTTAACTCTGTGACCTGCCTGTATTGCTCCAAGACAAAGCTTTTCACTGTGCCTCGGTACACGTGACAATAAATTCAATTCAGTTCAATTCAGTTATTGCAGGCAGGCCAGGTGAGAATAGGCACCCACTTTGGCAATAGGCTGTGCTATCTAAGCAGATATTTTGCTGTGTAGACCCGGGGTTATCAAATGACCACCCCTTGATATTTGATTCATCACTGCATCCCCAACTATCAACATTCTGGAGGTTACCATTGACCAGAAGCTGATCAGGACTAGCCATATAAACACAGTGACTATAAAAGCAGGTCAGAGATGAGGAATCTTGCAATGAGTAGCTCACTTCTTTACTCCCCAAAAGCCTATCCACCATCTACAAGGCCCAAGTCAGGAGTATATTGAATACTCTTCACTTGCTTGGATGAGGTGCGGGTGCAGTTCCAGCAATACCCAAGAAACTTGACTCCATCCAGGACAAACATTGGCAGTGTGTAACATCTACAGGATGACAGCACCTTCCAAACTCACCACCACTTACATCAAGAAGTACAAGGGCAGCAAATATATGGGGACATGTCTATTCATGCCCAGGATAAGGGCCACACTAGCTAGACCAACAGTTAAATCAAATCCCCTGGTTTGTTAAATATTTTATTAAACAGTTCACAGTTTACAAAACAATTAACATTTACAGCTGTATACAGAGAAACAGCAATTTTACATGGGAAAGGAATGGCAAAGCCAAGCCCCAAACCCTGACATTCAACCGGTTTTCAGGGAGATGAGGACAAACCTCAAATCCCTCCCCTGTTTATATCTGTCAGCTGGGGCTCCCTGATTAGCCCAGGTTAACAACCCCAATCAAGGATCTTGTATTCAGTGAGATCCACCTGGTTCTCACTCATTTCAGTTATGGATTCAGGCTTCATTGCTGTCATTGGAGCACACATTCCTGGTTAATACTGGGGGTGGGTTTAGCGGGGGGGGGGGGGGGGGGCAGTTCTGGGGGGAAGAAGATTGCAGGTCAAGAGGGCATTGCTGAATCCGAGGGTTGGGACTGAGATAAGTGGGGGGAGGGGAAATTTACATTCATCCCGTGTGGTTGGAGGGTTCATAGGCGGAAGATGAGGCCTCTACCTCCAGCAGTCGTGTGGCCAGGGTCTGGCGCTGGAGGAGGTCAAGGACCTGCATGTCCTTGGCGGGGTGAGAGTGGGAGATAAAGTGTTCAGCCACGGGGCGGTTGGGTTGGTTGGTGTGGGTGTCCCAGAGGTGTTCCCTGAAACGTTCCTGTCTCTTTCTATACGTCTCTCCTCCATCCCTCCCTCTCCCTCTCTCTCCCAGCTCTTTTGCCCCTCTGCTCCTTCTTACCCACTATCTTCTCTTCTCCCCACCCCACCCCCACTTTTTCTCCCCCTCCATGTCTGTCTGTCTGTCTGTGTGTCTGTCTGTCTGTCTGTCTCTGTTTTTAAAAATGTGTTTTTGTGTGTGTCACTGACTGAACCTGGAGAAGGTGATAGTGAGCTGTATTCGTGAACCGCTGCAGTTCATCTGTGCATGGAGCCAGAGAACGTGGGCAGAGTTCTAAATGTTAGTGTCGGTGTTCACTAGTGAGAGGAATGATATGGGTTCAGGAATCAGAAAGAATTTTTGTGATACAATTAAAGAAATTAGCACAGACAGAGAAGAGGTCAGGCAGGTCTAAAAATAAATAAATCTCCAGGGGCAAATGAAATGTATCCCAGGTTGTTGAGTGAGAGAATGGAGGAGATGGCAGGGGCACTGCCAATGATTTTCAATTCCTCTCTGGCCAGGAGAGGAACCAGAGGGCTGGAGGATGACTGAGGCGATTGAGTAGGGCCATGAATGGGAAGTATAAAATATTGAGGGACAAAGGGGAGACAGGAAGAAGCATTCCAGTTTGATGGAGGGATCAGTGACCCGTGGCAGAGATTGAAGGGAAAGGGCAGGAGGTTTACAGGAGATGTGAAGGAAAGCCTTTTTCATCCAGAGGGTTGTCAGAGTCTGGAACTGTCAGGATGGGAGAAGCAGAAACGGGCCTCACATTGAAGAAGGATTTAGATGTGCACTAGCATTACCAAGGCACACAAGGCAACGGGACGTGCAGGCAAATGGGTTTAGAGTCATTTGTTGCATTCAGTTGTGTGATGTGGAATTGCTGCCTGCCTATTCCTGCCTAGTTGTCCTTGAGAAGGTGGGGGATGAGCTGCCTGCTGGAACCATTACAGTCCATGTGAAGGCAGACCCACAATGCTGTCAGGGAGGAATACCAGGACTTTTACATAGGGACACTGAAGGAATGGTGATATGTTTCCAAGTCAGGGCGATTGGAGGGGAGCTTGCAGTTCCCATGTATCTGCTGCCATTGTCCTTCTAGATCGAAGTGGGTGTGGGTTTGGAAGGTGCTGTTTAAGGGTCTTTGGTGAATTTCTGCAGTGCATCTTGTCTGTAGCACACACTGCTGTTACTGATCATCAGTGGTGGAGGGAGTGGATGTTTGTGGATGTGGTAAAAACAATGACTGCAGATTCTGGAAACCAGATTCTGGATTAGTGGTGCTGGAAGAGCACAGCAGTTCAGGCAGTATCCAAGGACAGGCAGCATCAGAGGACAGGCAAAATTGACGTTTCGGGCAAAAGAGGCTTTTGCCCAAAACGTCAATTTTGCCTGTCCTCTGATGCTGCCTAAATTGCTGTGCTCTCCCAGCACCACTAATCCAGTTTGTGGATGTGGTGCCAACCAAATGGGGGCTGCTTTGTCCTGGATGGTGTCAAGCGTCTGGAGTGTTGTTGGAGCTGCACCCATCCAGGCAAGTGGGGAGTACTCCATCATACTCCTGACTTGTAGATGGTGGTCAGGCTTTGGGGAGTCAGGAGGGGAGTTACTCACTACAGTGTCCTCGCCTCTGTCCTGCTCATGTATCCAATACACTCATAAGGTGGTCCTGGTAAGCCTCAGGATGTTGAGAGCTGGGGATTCAACGATACCATTGGCTGTTAAGAGACAATGGTCAGATTCCCTCATGTTGGAGCTGGTCAATGCCTGGCACTTGTGTGGTGCAAATATCACATGCCACTTTTCACCTCAAGCCATGATATTGTCTAGTACCTCTGTAATTGGACATGGAATGCTTTGGTACCTCAGTGGTTGTGAATAATTCCAAACATTCAAAGAGAGAGTTCTGTACAATGCAAGAACAAAACAACTGCAGAAAATCTCAATCTCTCTCTCTCCATCTCTCTCTCTCCTCCACCCCCACCCCTTTCCCATCTCTCTTGCAGTCCCACAGTATGTTTGTTTTCACTCAGAATTCCTGAACAGGAGTGTGTTGGTCACGTTGTGCTGTGACCGGGGGAGAGTCAGTGTAGGGAAGAGGAGCTCTTTGCGGATTGCCTCAGCTATGGCCCTTTGCTGCTGATAGGCTTCGATGCTGTAGGTACTTTCAGCTTGTGACAAATCAACAATGATTCACACCCATGTCAAATGGCACTGTATCGTCCCGTCTCTTTACAAGCCTGGTTGCTGCTTGATGTCATTTTCAGGTACAGGATAACTGGAAGAGGCAGTAATATTTTCTGTTTGCTTAGCAATCTCCTAGACCATTCTTTGGCTCTTTTGTATATTGACTTCTTATTGAAGTAAAGATTAATCCCAGTGTCCATTCAGTTGAAGGTTAGAAAGGAAAAGGAAAAGAGCATGCAGAAAATCACCGTGTAAGAAGAGAATTGAAAAGAGAATGGTTTTTGTTCATAGCTTTGAGAATGCTCAAAACTCCATGTTCTGTTAGTATCTTCGTTTTACCTTATTGCAATTTTCAAACTTCTTTGTGAGTTATTCCCTTGAAATGTAGTGACTGTTGTATTGTTACTTTACAAGTTTTATGACTGGTTGTAAGCAGCCAGTGAATCTATTGTTACTGGGGAAGGAATGTTGACAAAGGATCTCTCCCTGAACCATTGGAACAGGATGGTTGGATCACTGGATTAAAATCTTGACCAAAGGGTTGGTCTCTCTAATGATGCAGAATTCTGAAACTCAGAGCTTTCTTTCACAGGATGTGGAGTCACTGGCTAGGCCAACAGTTATTACCTATCCCTAGCTGCTCAGAGGAACAAGATTAAGCCATTCAGCCCTTTGAACCTGTTCTCCCATTTGATGAGATCATGGCAGACCTATGACCTAACTTCATATACCTGGTTTTGGCCCATATCCGATAAATGTTTGTTAAGCAAAGATATTATTGATCTCTGATTTAAAATTAACAACTAATGTAGCATCCACTGCCATTATTGGACCAGAGTTCCCAACATCTACCATGCTTTGTGTGTAGAAGTGCTTCCTAAACTCTCTCCTGAATGGTCTGGCTTAGTTCTAAAATTCTCAACCAATGGAAATGGTTTATCTACCCTGTCTTTTCCTATTAATATCTTGAAAACTTCATCTAGATCACCCTTTATCTGCTAAATTCTCGAGAAACCAGGCCTAATTTGCATAATTTCTCCTCGAAATGTAACCCCTGAAGCCCAGGTATCATTCCTGTAAATCTGTGTTGTATTCCCTCCAAGGCCAATCTTTCCTTCTCAAGGAAAGAGCATGCAGAAAACCACCGTGTAAGAAGAGAATTGACAAGAGAATGGTTTTTGTTCATAGCTTTGAGAATGCTCAAAACTCCATGTTCTGTTAGTATCTTCATTTTACCTTATTGCAATTTTCAAATTTTCATCATTGTGTGATGCTCAATCTGCTCACGTGACTCCAACCAGGTTTTTGTATAACTGCAACATAACATCTGCATCCATGTAGTCAAACCTTGAGATATAAAAACCAGCAGTTAAGAGTCAGCCACATTGCTGTGGGTCTGGAGTCACATGTAGGCCAGTAATGATGGCATTTTCCCTGCCTCAAGGGCATTAGTAAACCAGATGGGTTTTTATTACACTCAGCAACAAGTTCATGGTCATCATTGGACTCTGAATCCCAGATCTTTATTATATTCAGATTCCACTATCTGCCAAGGAGGGATTTGAACCTGTGTTCCCAGAAAATAATCTGGGTCTCAGCACTATTACCACCAGGCCATCGGCACCTTTTAGCACTAGGTTAGCAGCAAAGTCTGTTGAGGAACAATGGCAGACGTTTAAGAAAGTACTTCACAGCTTGCAGCAGCGATATATCCCAAGGAGAGAGAAGGATTTTGAGAAGCAGAACAGCTCAGTGTGATTAACCAGGGGAATTAAGGACATTATCAAATAGTGAGTTTTGAGAAGATTTGTAGCTCAGATTGGGGCTCAGGATGTAGGTTTGTTTTCATCTTTGATGGAGGGGGGAGTGGCTAGGGTTTC
The DNA here is from genome assembly GCF_004010195.1 of Chiloscyllium plagiosum. Classification (NCBI taxonomy): domain Eukaryota; kingdom Metazoa; phylum Chordata; class Chondrichthyes; order Orectolobiformes; family Hemiscylliidae; genus Chiloscyllium; species Chiloscyllium plagiosum. Next base: position 117,966,910 of record NC_057715.1, on the reverse strand, counting down.
TGAACCTGTTTGTCTGCTTTCTTGGGCTTGTTGCTCAGAAATCAGCGGACTGTGTTTCTTGGGTGCCCCTTTGTTTTGAATACACTGTATAGGTGATTTTCCTCTGCTCTGCGTAGTTCCTCTGTGCTGCAGTGTGTGGTGGCTAATTGAAATAATGTTCTGATGCAGCTTTGTTTGTGGGTGTTGGGATGACTGCCTCTGTAGTTGGTCTGTATGTGCTGTTTTCCTGTAGACGCTGGTTTGAAGTTCCCCATTGGCTGTTCGCTCTACTGTGACATCTAGGAATGACAGTTTGTTGTTTTCCTCCTCTCTAGTGAATTTTATGCCAGTAAGGGTATTATTGATGGTCTTGAAGGTTTCCTCTAATTTGTTTTGTTTAGTGATGACAAAGGTGTCATCCATGTAGCGGACCCAAAGTTTGGGTTGGATGGTTGGCAGAGCTGTTTGTTCAAGTCTCTGCATTACTGCCTCTGCTAAGAACCCTGATATCAGAGATCCTATGGGTGTTCTATTGGTTTGTCTGTAGGTTTTGTTGCTGAAGGTGAAGTGGGTGGTAAGGCATAGGTCCACTAGCTTGACGATACTGTCCTTGCTGATGAAGTTGGTGGTGTTTGGTGTATGTGTCTCTGGGTCTTCTAATAGTGTAGTCAGTGTTTCCTTGGCCAGGTTGATGTTGATGGATATGAACAGGGTTGTTACATCAAAGGAGACTGTTATTTTGTCCTCTTCTATCTTAGTGTCTTTGGTCTTCAGGAGTTCTTGAGTAGAGTGGATGGAGTGGTGTGAGTCTTCTACTGAGTGTTTTAGTCTTTGGTGTAGCTCCTTGGCCAGTCTGTAAGTTGGTGTTCCAGGCAGCAAGACTATGGGGGGGGGGGGGGGGGGGTTCTGGTTTGTGAATTTTGGGTAATCTGTAGAAGTGTGGTGTGTTGGATCTGTTTGGTTTCATTTTTTGGAAGTTGGTCTTATTTCTCCAGATTGCTGAAGTTTTTTGAGTAGGGCTGTGATTCGGTTCTCTAGCTGTGGGGTTGGGTCTATTGTCACTTGTTGGTAAGTGTTGGTACTTGCAAGCAGTGCGTTCGCTTGCTCAATGTAATCTCTTTGGTTTAAAATTACTGTCAAGCGTCCTTTGTCTGCAGGTAGGATAACAATGTTTTTATTTTTTTAAAGTCTTTCCAGTGCTTTCCTTTCTTGCGTACTGAGTGCGTTTCCTTCCTTTTTCCTGCTTAATGTTGGTGCGACTGTCTGAGTGAAAACGAACCTTCCAGCTCAGTGAGCAAACCATGTCCAGAACATTATCAAATTTAAAGATAAAAACATATAAAGTAACAAGGATAAATGCTAAACCAGAGATTAGGTTAGATTCAGATTAGATTCTACACAATATGGAAACAGGCCCTCCAGTCCAACAAGTCAATACCAACCTGCTGAAGAGTAACCTACCCAGACCCTATACTTCTGACTAATGCACCGAACAGGCAAAAGTGAGGATAGCAGATGCTGGAGATTAAAGTCGAGAGTGTGGTGCTGGAAAAGCACAGCAGGTCAGGCAGCATCCATTCCTGATGAAGGACTTTTGCCCGAAATGTTAATTTTCCTGCTCCTCAGGTGCTGCCTGACCTGTGTTTTTCCAGCACCATACTCTTCACTCTAATGCACCTAACACTCAGGGCAATTTAGCATGGCCAATTCGCCTGACCTGCACATCTTTGGATTGTGGGAGAAACCGGAGCGCCCGGAGGAAACCCACGCAGACATGGGGAGAATGTGCAATATCCACACAGACTGTCGCCCGAGGTGGGAATCAAACCCGGGTCCCTGGCGCTATGAGGCAGCAGTGCTAACCACTGAGCCACCGTGCAGCACCATGGTGGATTGACCAGTTTTGAAAACTAACTAATGATGACTAAAAAAAAGGAGAAAATAAACATGACAAATAAGTTTGCAAGTAATGTCAAGGTAGACAGTAAGAACTTCTTTCAATATATACAGAGGAAGAGAGAGGCCAAGGTGAACAAAGGCTCCTTAGAGAATGATGCTGGGAAGGTAATAATGGGGAAGCAAGAAAGTGGCAGAGGAGTTGCATAGATGCTTCACATTGGTCTTCACAGCAGAAGATACTAAACGCTTCCAAACTTGCAAAATAGTCAAGGGGCAAAAGGAGAAGCGGATATACATGCAATAACTGTCATTAGAGAAAATGTGCTGGTGAAACTAATGGCGATAAAGCCAGATCGGTTCCCCTAGACCTGATGGGATGCACCCTAGATATTACAAGAAATAGCCACAGAGACAGTGGATGGACTGGTAGTAATTTCCCAGGGGTCCTTCGATTTTGGAAAAGTCCCAGAGGCTTAGATAACTGCCAGTGTAACACCTATATTTCCAAAGGAACAGAGGCAAAACAAAAGGTAACATTTGGCCAGATAGCTTAACATCTGTTATTGGGACTTTATAATAAAGGATGCAATAGCAGAGGATTTGGAAATGCATACAAGGGTCAGAGTCAGCATGACTTCATGAAAGGGAAACCATGCCTGACAGGCTCACTAGAAATCTATGAGGAGGTAACAATCAGATAGAGAAAATGGAAACACTGGATGTGGTATATTTGGATTTTCAGAACACTTCCGATAAGGTATCACAGGTTAGCTACTTAATCCAATAGGAGCTTAGGGTGTCGGTGCAGTATATTAATATAGATAGAGGATTGGATTACTCATTCATGACTGAGGGTTTGTGATGAGAGGAGTCCTTTTCAGGATGGTAAGCTGTAACCTTACTGATTGTAATGTGTTCATCAGCCAGGTGGACCTCAGAGAATCTGAGTTCCCTGATTGGAGCTGTTAATCTGGTTCAATCAGGGAGCTCTGGCTAACAGATACAAACAGGGGGGTCAGGAGTTCTGTTCACCCTGAGAGCTAGCTCTGAGGGAGCTGGAGTAATGTCAAGGACTCTGCACGTGTAAATAAAGGGGGACTTGGGATAGCAGCCACAGGGACCAGTGCTGGGGCCACAATTATTTACAATATTTATTAATGACTTGCATGAAGAAAGTGAATATGCTGTTGTCAGGTTTGCAGATGACTCAAAAACAGGTTGCAAGGCAAGTGTGAGGATTACACAAAGAGTTTGCACAGGGATCTAGACAGGCTAAGTGAGGTCGGCAAAATCCTGGCAGATGGAATATGATGTGAGGGTTATAAGAGGTAGGATTTATAATCATCTAGAAACTTGATTAGAGATAGTCAAGAGTTTTGTGAAGGGTACGTCGTGCCTTACAAACCTCCTTGAATTCTTTGAGAAGGTGACCAAACAGGTGGATGAGGGTAAAGCAGTTGATGTGGTGTACATGGATTTCAGTAATGCGTTTTTTTTAAGATTAAATTTTTTTTTAGATTCCATACAGTGGCCCTTCGGCCCAACAAGTCCACACTGACCCTCCGAAGAGTAACCCATCCAGACCCATTTCCCTCAGACTAAAACACCTAACCTATGGGCAATTTAGCATGGCCAATTCACCTAACCTGGACTGTGGGAGGAAACTGGAGCACCCAGTGGAAACCCACGCAAACACTGGGGAATGTGCAAATTCCACACAGACAGTTGCCCAAGGCTGGAATTGAACCTGGGTCACTGGTGCTATGAGGCAGCAGTGCTAACCACTGAGCCACCGTGCTGCCCCCTGTTATTGAGATTCTTCATTGGAACCCACCACACATCTGCAAAGTTGTTTTACACTTTGTAAGTTTTGGGTCTGAGCATCTTTTTGTTCCCCGTGATTGATGTTTGGTTGGTTGGGAGACCCCCGGGGCCAGGCCGGATATGCCTTGGTTACTACAGGAAGTGAGGGAAGAGATTGCTGTGCCTTTGGTGATGATCTTTGTACCCTCACTGTCCACTGGAGTAGTGCCAGATGATGGGGGGATGGCAAACGTTATTCCCTTTTTCAAGAAAGGGAATAGGGATAACCTTGGGAATTACAGACCAGTCAGTCTTATGTTTGTGGTGGGCAAATGATTGGAGAGGATTCTGAGAGACAAGATTTATGATTACTTATAAGAACATAGTTTGATTTGAGATAGTCAGCATGGCTTTGTGAGGGGCAGGTCATGCCTCTCAAACTTTATTGAATTCTTTGATGATGTGATGAGACAGGTTGTTGAAGGTAGAGCAGTGGATGTGGTGTACATGATATTAGCAAGGCGTTTGATAAGGTTCTCCAGGGTAGGCTCATTCAGAAAGTAAGGAGGCATGGAATACAGGAAAACCTGTCTCTCTGGATACAGACAGAAGGTGGCGGTAGATGGAAAGTATTCAGCCTGGAGCTTGGTCACCAGTGGTGTTTCAGGGGGGATCTGTTCTGGGACCTCTGCTCTTTGTGATTTTTATAAATGACTTGAATGATGAAATGTAAGAGCAGGTTAGTACGTTTGCTGATGACACGGAGGTTGGTGGATTTGTGGATAGTGTGGAGGGCTGTTGTAGGTTGCAACAGGACATTGACAGGATGCAGAGCTAGGCTGAGAAGTGGCAGATAGAGTTCAACCTGGAAAAGTGTGAAGTTAGTTACTTTGGAAGGTTGAATTTGAATGCAGATTAGAGTTAAAGGCAGGATTCTTGGTAATGTGGAGGAACAAAGGGATCTTGGGTCCATGTCCATAGATCCCCCAAAGTTGCATCCAGGTTGATAGGATTGTCAAGAAGGCATATGGTATGTTGGCTTTCATTAGTAGGGGGATTGAATTTAAGAGCCATCAGGGTATGCTGCAGCTCTGTAGAGGCCTGGTTAGACCACACTTGGAATATTGTATTCAGTTCTGGTTGCCTCACTATAGGAAGGATATGGAAGCTTCAGAGAGGGTGCAGAGGAGATTTACCAGGATGCTGCCTGGACTGGAGGGCATGTCTTATGAAGAAAGGTTGAGGGAGCCAGGGCTTTTGTCACTGGAGCGAAGAAGGATGAGAGGTGACTTGATAGAGGTGTACACGATGATGAGAGGTGTAAATAGAGTGGATAGCCAGAGACTTTTTTCCCAGGGCAGAAATTTCTATCACAAGGGTGCATCATTTTAAGGTGACTGGAGGAAGGTTTAGGGATTAGAGATAGGTTCTTTAACAGAGTGGTGGGTGTGTGGAATGCACTGCCAGCGGTGGTAGGAAAGTCAGAGGCATTAGGGGCATTTAAGTGATTCTTGGATAGGCACATGGAAGAAAGGCTTCTTGTAGGTTAGCCTGATCTTAGAGTAGGATAAAAGGCCGGCACAATATTGAGGGCCGAAGGGCCTGTATTGTGCTGTACTGTTCTATGTTCAATGAAGCCCCAAACAGGTTTCATCTTGCCTCCTTCTGTGGCAATTAATTGAAATGTAGGATGGGCACAAGGCCAGAATGAGAGAGCTGCAGAGGTCTTACCTGGAGAAAGGTACAGAAATAAAGAGGGAATGTGGCTCGAGAGGCATTTGAAAGATCAGATTAGCCACGGTCAGACTGAATGGCAGAGCAGCTTGCAAGGGCCACGGAGATACGTTTTACCATGGAGACATTGCTGATCCAGATGACAGTGTGTTTCAATAAGTCCATGGTTGATAGAGGATGTTAGTGAGGGCAGGGGAACTTTGAATGAATTCAAGTTCAGGGGGGAAGGAGACCAACCTGGAGAACGTTGAAGTGGTTGAGTTGAGACAACAAAGGCGTGATTGTTACATGCATATGGAAATAAAGAGCAACAAAAGCAGGTCAGATGCTGGGAATTCTGAGACCAGTGACTAACTCTTCATCATAAGATGTCAGTTATCTACAAGACACAAGTCAGGAGTGTGATGCAGTCCTCTCTACTTTGTAAAGATCACTTTTATTTATGGACTATGACCCAAAAATGGGGAGAGCTATTGCTTTAAACCAAGGAAACTGTCTAAGGAGATATTTGCAGTTTTACTAATAACTTACAAAACACGTTGTGAGTTGCAAATACAAAGTAGCCTTCAAGCATAGGGAGTGTTCCAGACAAAATGTCAATTTTGACCTGGATACAATCTTTTACTTGGTTTTTCAATTGGCCTCAGTTATTGTGGCTCAGAAGGGCTCAGCATATTTACAAATATTTGATTTGCTCCTGGGCTAGTGACTACTGCTTTCTGTCTGGACAGTACAATGGAAAAATCCAGCCTGTGAAGAGAAAGTTTCCATCTCTCGCTCGCGCTCTTTCTCTCTCTCTCTCTCGTTCTCTTGCTGTCTCGCTTTGATTAGATTAGATTACTTACAGTGTGGAAACAGGCCCTTCGGCCCAACAAGTCCACACCAACCCACCGAACCACAACCCACCCAGACCCATTTCCCCTACATTTACCCCTTCGCCTAACACTACGGGCAATTTCCCATGGCCAATTCACCTAACCTGCACATTTTTGGTTTGTGGGAGGAAACCGGAGCACCCGGAGGAAACCCACGCAGACACGGGGAGAATGTGCAAACTCCACACAGACAGTCGCCTGAGGCGGGAATTGAACCCGGGTCTCTGGCGCTGTGAGGCAGCAGTACTAACCACTGTGCCACCCACGCGCTCTCAGGCGCCCTCTTGCTCTCTGTCTCTCTCTGTTTTTCTCTCCCTTCCTTCTATGTGGAGAAATGACAGAAAATTCCAGTAGCTATCTACTCTCCCTTGCCTTTCTCCATAAGATGATTTCCCTATGCATAGAGAGAGACTGAAATGGCAGATCCCCAAACCCTGAATGAAAGACTGAGAATCAGCGTACTCACAACTTGGTGTCATCAGTAAAGAATCAAAATGAGGCAAAGAAAACCAAAAGCGGGCAGCTCAATGATGTCAGTGATCCAGACTGGTGCCAGAACTGTGCTTCTCAGACTTTATTTGCCTTCCCCGCCCCCCACAAAATATTTGTATCAAGTCTTAACTGTTTGTATGTGTGTGGGAATTTTAAGAAAGGAGTAGAATTTAAGTAAGAAGATTATAGTGTAGCAGTTTAGCGTGTCTACTTGTTGTCATCGATTTTAAAAAAAATTGTTTTCTTGCAAATGGAATAGTGGGGCTGGATTTGCAGCACACAAGCCCTGAGAGTTAGAATAATTGGAATCCAAAATCAGCTGAGAAGCTCGACATCATCCAAAGCATTCCTCTTGATTGGAACCACATTCACTCTCTCCACGGTTGATGCTCATTAACAGCCGTGTGTTCCATCTACGGAATACATTGCAGCAACTACTCACCGAAGCTTCTCCATCAGGATCATCCAGACTGTGACATTTACCAGAGAGGGGGACAAGGTCAGCAGGGACACTGCCTTCGCATGACTCTCTCATTTTCTCCACACCAACACCATGAGCCCTAACCCCACCCCCAGTGCCAAACACCTCACCTCCACCCTTTTTACTTCTTGAACTTTTTCTGGATCCTTGGACTTAAGCTTCAAAAACATGAGTTCTGCTTGAGTAATAAGATCGGTATTGCTTGCAATTCATTCGAGCACAGTGGTGAAATGAGAAATTCTCACTGGGTATGGGGAAGAGTACGTCTAT
>NC_057715.1:117950892-117959337 GCF_004010195.1 Chiloscyllium plagiosum | reverse complement strand
CACTCTCCCTATTCCTCCATTTCTAAACACCTCTGCTTCTCCCCCTCCCCTATCCCTCTCCGCCATCCCCTCCCTTCACCATCTCCATTCCTCTCTCTCCTCCCTGCAGTTGATCTCCCTCTCTGACACCCTTCCCTCTCTCCGCCCTCCCTGTCCGATCCTGTAGAGATAGCTCCCTCCCTGGACTGGGCCCAGTTTTGGTACAAACTCTCGGAGAGCACTGGGCATGAGCTCAAAGCAGATTGTTTTGTTATTTCTCCTCCAAGTGGAAATGTTTCAATATTAAAGAATAAACTGACGTTTTAGATCAGCACAGTTTGAAGAATGTTTAAACAGAAAGAAAAATAGATTAAGACTGGCACAGCATTCCGTGGGATGTAACCAGAAAGATTAACCTCTACTCCACCAACACCAATCACTCTGTACCTCACCCTCCAGCTACTCATCATCTCTTGCCAATTTCTTCCATGACTTGTTACTCCCTCCTTCTCTGTCTCTTTGCTTTTATCTTCACTCTCTCCCTCTCTCTCTCGTATTGACCTGTGAATCTTTCTGTCTCCTCCTCTGCTGTCACAGTCTGTGATCTCTGTACTGTTCCCAACTCCCTGGCCATTCCTGGATTCCCATCACTCCCCCATGGGTGGGGAGGAGGCTGAGCGGGGAGGAATGGATCTCAGTTGCCAGGACTCTGGGTTCTGGATATTCCCTCCCTACATCCCCTCCCCCCCCCCACCTCCATTCTCATGTTTCTTCAACCTGACTCTTTGACAAAGGTTGACAGCAGCTCCTCCCCTGGATTGGTGTCTACCTTTTGTCCAGTAATTGCTTCCTGAAGCTAACTGGTGACTGGGGCAGAAACACAAACTGCCTGTTGCTGATTGGTGAATCAGTCTTTGTGTGTGGATATATCTGACCCATTCTGGGAGGATAAAGGCAGCAACAATTAGAAAAGCTCCACTCATCTCTGTCTGCAGAGGCATGGCAAGAATGATAGTCCTTGATCTCGAGGCTGCGTTCGACAGAGTGTGGCATCAAGGAGCTCAAATCAAACTGGAATCCATGGGTATCGGTGGGGGGGGCGGGGGCAACTCTCCGGTGGTTGGCATCATACCTGGAAAAGAAGATGGTTGTGATTGTTGGAGGTCAGTCTTCTCAGCTCCAGGACATCTCTGCAGGGATTCCTCAGGGGAGTGTCCTGGGCGCAACCATCTTCGGCTGCTTCAGCAATGACCTTCCCTCCACCATAACGGGGATGTTCACCGATGATTGTACAATGTTCAGCACCATTCAACACTCCTCAGATACTGAAGCAGTCCATGTTGAAATACAACAAGATCTGAACAATGTCTAGGCTTGCGTTGACAAGTGGCGAGTAACATTCACAACACACAAATTCTAGACTATGATAATCAACAATAAGAGACAGAAAGTGAGGTCTGCAGATGCTGGAGATCAGAGCTGGAAATGTGTTGCTGGAAAAGCGCAGCAGGTCAGGCAGCATCAAGGGAACAGGAGAATTGACGTTTCGGGCATAAGCCCTTCTTCAGGAAGAAGGGCTTATGCCCGAAACGTCGATTCTCCTGTTCCCTGGATGCTGCCTGACCTGCTGCGCTTTTCCAGCAACACATTTCCAACAATAAGAGACAATCTAGCCACTACCCCTTGATATTCAATAGTGTTACCATCACTGAATCCCACATTATCAACATCCTGGGGGCTACAATTGACTAGAAACGCACCACATAACACTGTAGCAACAAGAGCAGGTCAGAGGTTAGGAATACTGGGGCGAGTAACTCACCTCCTGACTCCCCAAAGCCTGTCCAACAACTAAAAGGCACCAATCAGGAGTGTGATGGAATACTCCTCACTTGCCTGGATGGGGGCAGCTCCAACAATACTCAAGAAGTTCACCACCATCCAGGACAAAGCAGCCTGAGTGATTGGCACCACATCCATAAACATTTACTCCAACTATTACCTAAGAACATTCTGGGCCTTCCTATAGCACATGGACTGCAGTTGTTCAAGAAGGCAGCTCAAGGGGCAACTAGGGATGGACAATAAATGCTGGGCCCAGCCAGCGACATCCATGTCCCAAGATTGTGTAAGAAAAAGGAGCTCTGTGTTAGAGGAGTTCATACAGGAAAGTGGTGTTCAGACTATGATCAGATCAGCCGTGGCCCTTATTGAATGATGCAGTCGGCTTGGGGGACCGAATACTTCTGATCCCAGGTCCCACATTCAACTGGTGCTCAAGAAATATCACAAAACTAATGTGGTGATTTTCACGTTGCTGTTTCTGGGATCTTGCAGTGCACAGATGGCTGCTGTGCTTCCTACATGACGGTAATGGTTCACTTCACTAATACTTCATTATCTGTAGAACTGCTTTGATATGACCGAGGAGGTGCGGGGACAGTTAGTTTGTTGTATTATCACCAGACTATCAATCCAGAGACCCCAGCAATGATCAGAGGACCCAGATTCAAATCCCACCATTCAACTGAAAATCTGGAATTAGCAATCTAATAATGACCGGGAATCCATTATTGGAAAAACCATCTGGGTCACTAATGTCCTTTAGGAAAGGAAACTGCCATTCTTACCTGGTCTGGTCTACATGTGACTCCAGACCCACAGAGACATGGTTGACTCTTAACTGCCCTCTGGGCAATTAGGGATGGGCAATAAATGTCAGTAGCACACACATCTTGTGAATGATTAGAAGAATGTGCAAGGTGCTATAGAATTGTAAATCTATTTGCTGTTGGTGGATTTCCTGGCATCAGTGGAGATCTGGTTTGGGGAAGCAGTTTGAGAGAAACTCACAGATGTTCCTTATTAATGCCCTCAGTGTAGCACATCGCATTGCGCAGGTTGAATTCACAAGTACACTTCCAGGCCAGGAACAGCTGATCAGACTCTCTACAGAACACGGGCTGAACAGCCTGAGGCACTGTGTGTTGCCAATAGTAGCCGATCAGTCAAGAGTGCTGTGGGGGGTGGGAGGGGGGATGAGGGAGGATCCAGCCAGTCATATTCCCCTGCTCAAACATTACTGTTGGGACAGAGGCAGGGACAAGGTCCAGCTGCTGACCGTCTCAGAGAGATCAGAAAGCTGCCTCTGCTCAGGAGAGGCTGCTGTGAGCCGTGTGTTTTTGAGGATTCGTGTTTGAAAGTTTGTGAAAGTTGGTTCATTAGAAAGGTTGAGGAGATACCTGGAAACCTTTTTGTTAAATGTTGCTGAAAGAACATTTTGATTGTTTTTAAAAGAACGCTTACTGGAAGAGACATTCAAACAAGTTAAACAGCCAGAGCCTTACAGATTATAAAACTGTTTCAACTTGCTCATGGAATATGTCACATCAAATCCCTACAGGGTGGGAGCAGGCCATTCAGCCCACTGAGTCCATACTGGCCTACTGAAAAGCATCCCACCCAACCTCTGCGTTTCCCATGGCAAACCTATCCACCTTTGGACTGTGTGAGGAAGCCAGAGTACCCAGAGGGGACCCACACAGGCAGAGAGAATATGCAAACTCCACACAGTCACCCAAGGCTGGGCTTGAACCCAGGTCCCTGGCGCTATGAGGCAGCAGTGCTAACCACTGAGCCACCACGTCACAGGCCATGTCTTGCCCCACAGGAAGTTTGGGTGCATATTGTTTAGAAACACCAGTTAGGAGCATAGGAACAGGAGTAGGCCACTCAGCCCTTCAGCCTATTCCACCCTTCAGTGAGGTGGCTGATCCGAGATCCGACCCTGTATTCCTGCCTTTGGGCCATAAGCCCCAATACATTTGCTTAACATAAATGTATCTATCTCAGATTTAAAATTAACAGCTGGCCCAGCAACTGCTGCATTTTATAGAAGAGTTCCAAACCTCTCTCACCCTTTGTTTGTAGGTGTTTTTTAACATCTGCTGTGAGAAAGGACTATAAGAGGTAGGATTTATAATCATCCAGAGAGGAATAAGTTGATTAGGGGTAGTCAACACAGTTTTGTGAAGGGTAGGTCGTGCCTCACAAACCTTATTGAGTTCTTTGAGAAGCTGACCAAACAGCTGGATGAGGGTAAAGCGGTTGATGTGGTGTATATGGATTTCAGTAAGGCATTCAATAAGGTTCCCCGTGGTAGGCTATTGCACAAAATATGAAGGCATGGGATTGAGGGTGATTTAGCGGTTTGGATCAGAAATTGGCTAGCTGAAAGAAGACAGAGGGTGGTGGCTGATGGGAAATATTCATCCTGATGTTCAGTTACTGGTGGTGTACCGCAAGGATTGTTTTGGGTCCACTGTTGTTTGTCATTTTTATAAATGACCGAGATGAGGGCGTAGAAGGGTGGGTTAGTAAATTTGCGGATGACACTAAGGTCGGTGGAGTTGTGGACAGTGCTGAAGGATGTTGTAGGTTATAGAGAGACATAGATAAGCTGCAGAGCAGGGCTGAGAGGTGGCAAATGGAGTTTAATGCGGAAAAGTGTGAGGTGATTCACTTTGGAAGGAGCAACAGGAATGCAGAGTACTGGGCTAATGGTAAGATTCTTGGTAGTGTAGATGAGCAGAGAGATCTTGGTGTCCATGTACATAGATCCCTGAAAGTTACCACCCAGGTTGATAGGTTTGGTAAGAAGGCATACAGGTTAACTTTTATTAATAGAGGGATTGAGTTTCGGAGCCACGAGGTCATGCTACAGCTGCACAAAACTCTGATGCAGCCGCATTTGGAGGATTGCATACAATTCTGGTCACCATATGATAGGAAGGATGTGGAAGCTTTGGAAAGGGTTCAGAGGTGATTTACTAGGTTGCCTGGTATGGAGGGAAGGTCTCATGAGGAAAGGCTGAGGGAATTGAGGCTGTTTTTATGAGAGAGAAGAAGGTTGAGAGCTGACTTAATTGAGACATATTAGATAATGTTAGATAGGGTGGACAGTGAGAGCCGTTTTCCTCGGATGGTGATGGCTAGCACGAGGGGCCCTAGCTTTAATTGAGGAACGATAGATATAGGACAGATGTTAAAGATAGTTTCTTTACTCAGAGTAGTAGGGGCGTGGAATGCACTGCCTGCAACATTAGTAGACTCACCAACTTTAAACGATAGATATAGGACAGATGTTAAAGATAGTTTCTTTACTCGGAGAGTAGTAGGGTGTGGAATGCACTGCCTGCAACATTAGTAGACTCACCAACTTTAAAGGCATTTAAATGGTCATTTGATAAACCTATGGATGACAATGGAATAGTGTAGGGTAGATAGGCTTCAGATTGGCTCAGATTGGAGTCAAGTTAGGTAAATGGGAAGTACAACGAGATCGAGGTGTTCTTGTACATCAGTCAATGAAAGCAAGCATGAAGGTACAGCAGGGAGTGAAGAAAGCTAATAGCATGCTGGCCTTCATAACAAGAGGAAATGTGTGTAGGAGCGAAGAGGTCCTTCTGCAGCTGTACTGGGCCCTGGGGTGAGACTACACCTGGAGTACTGTGCGCAGTTTTGGTCTCCAAATTTGAGGAAGGACATTCTGGCTATTGAGGGAGTGCAGCGGTCAATTCCTGGAATGGCGGGGCTATCATATGTTGAAAGATTGGAGCGACTGGGCTTGTATACACTTGAGTTTAGAAGACTGAGAGGGGATCTGATTGAAACGTCTAAGATTATTAAAGGATTGGACACTCTGGAGGCAAGAAGCATGTTTCCGCTGATGGATGAGTCCAGAACCAGAGGACACAGTTTAAAAATAAGGAGCAGGCCATTTAGAACAGAGTTGAGGAGAAACCTCTTCACCCAGAGAGTGGTGGGTATATGGAATGCTTTGCCCCAGAAGGTAGTGGAGGCCAAGTCTCTGGATACTTTCAAGAAAGAGATGGATAGAGCTCTTAGAGATAATGGAATCAAGGGTTACAGGGATAAGGCTGGAACAGGATACTGATTGTGGATGATCATAATGAATGGTGGTGCTGGCTCGAAGGGCCAAATGGCCTACTCCTGCACCTATTGTCTATTGGTTTCACAGCTCAGCGCAGCATTGAGGGCCAAAGGGCCTGTATGTGCTGTAATGTTTTGTGGTGTTCAGGACTGGTGGGGTCACTCCAAGTGAAATCTAATACCGAGATATACTTAGTTCAGAGTCAAAATATGGGGGTGTTACACTCAGCCAGTTATCTGTTGAGTTCTGTAGATTTCAAGCTTGTTTCTGACGTGGATTAAACAGTGAATAATTCTGAGATGAAATAAGGTAATTTTAAATGACGCACAATGAAACATTTATTGCCTGAAGTGATGCTTTTCCTCTTGTTTACTGATTCCAAAATACTTGTTAACAATGCAGTTTTTAAGCATGAGTCCTCTGTTTCTATAGAAACTCCAAGTAATTTTCTCCCATTTTACAGCATGTTTTAACCTTGCACATTGACAGTAACATGCAACACAGGCTGCCGGGCAGACCCCGTACAGATCCTTCACTGAAGGCTTAGTTGTGTTGTCTTGTATGTGATCACAATAATCTTGGCCCTCTCATTGCCACAGCCATCATTTGGATCTTTGTCTGTCTCTCTGTCTCTCTCTGTCTCTGTGTGTGTGTCTTTCTTTCTATCTATCTATCTATCTATCTATCCATCTATCCATCTATCCGTCTCTCCCTCCCTTCCTCCCTCCCAGGGCAAGACCACTTTGTTTGTGTCGTGGAGATGGCCCAATTATTTAACAGAAGGTTGATCAAATCTGACAGTGTTAAAGCAGAGAACAATTTATTTTGTTAATAGCCAAGTGCATTAACATTTAAAAGCCTAGGAAGAACTGTCACAGAGTCAAAGGCTGCAGACTTCCTTCTGTTGCTACAAGTGTCTGTGCTTCCTGTAAATCTCCAAAGGCTCTTGTCCCATCCCATAAGAAATAGAAACGGGAGTAGATCATTCAGCCCCTCGAGCCTGCTCTGCCATTCCGTAGGATCATGGTTGATCCTGCATTCCTCACATTCGTTTTCTTGCCCTTTTTCCGTAATGCTTGATTCCCCGACTGATCAAGCATCTATCTGTTTCAGCCTCTAATATACATGAGGACTCTGCCTCACCACTCTGTGGCACAGAGTTCCAAAGACAATAATTAGTGTCCCTCATCCCCTGTCCAGAACTAGAGGGCATGGGTTTAGGGTGAGAGGGGAAAGATATAAAAGAGACCTAAGGGGCAATGTTTTCCCGCAGAGGGTGGTACGTGTACGGAATGAGCTGCCAGAGGAAGTGGTGGAGGCTGGTACAATTACAACATTTAAGAGGCATTTGGATGGGTATATGAATAGGAAGGCAGCATCCAGGGAACAGGAGAATCGACGTTTCGGGCATAAAGATTGGGTTGGGATATCTGGTCAGCATGGTTGAGTTGGACTGTCGGGTCTGTGTCTGTGCTGTATATCTCTATGACTCTCTGACTCTGTGCCAGAAAAGGGAAAGGAACAAAAAGGAAGGTACTGGGCTTGTGGGATTGTGTGACGGAGATACACACTCTTCTCTGCATCAAAGAGCAAGAGTCAGATAGCCTGCTTTGCGCTCGGGTCTGGGATAGCTGCTGGGGCGGGGGGAACTGCAATGGGAAGAAAGAGGATTGTTTACAGGAGTAGTGAGGTTCTGATTCAGTTTATCAGGACTTTGATAAGGAAGCATCTGGAATATGGTGCAGAGTTCTGATCACCTGACTGAAGGATGAATGTAAGTGTTAGAAGCAGCTCAGAGAAGTGTTGCTACTCTGGTCCCTGCAATGAGAGAGGGTTGCACCAACTCAGCCTGAATCCAGTGGAGCTTAGAAGAGGGAGTTGATTGAAACGTACACGCTCCTGAGGGGTTCGGACGGAGTGGGTATGGAGAGGCTGTTTCCTGTTGTGGGAGAATCGTGAACTAGGGGTTGCTTTAAAAATAAGGGGCGGCTTATTTAAAATGGAGATGAGATTTTGTTTCTCTGAGATCATAAGTTTTTGAAAACATGGTGGCAGCTGACCGTGTGATTACTTCTAAGGTAGAGGGAGATAGATTCTTAATAATCAAGTGGTTGAAACGTTTTGGGAACAGGCAGAAATGATGTAAAGACCATATCTTTTTGTTCTTCTATAAACGTAGAAATACAAAAAAACATAGAAAATAAGAGCAGGGGTAGGCCATTCAGCCCTTCCAGCCTGTTCCACCATCCACTAACCATTCAGCTCAGTATCATACTTTCTCAGAGAGTCACTCAGCACGGAATCAAACCCTTTGGTCCAACTTGTCCATGCCGACCAAGTTTCACAAACTAAACTAGTCCCACTTGCCTGTGTTTGGCCCATATAGAGTCATAGAGATGTACAGCATGGAAACAGACCCTTCAGTCCAACCTGTCCATGCCGACCAGATATCCCAACCCAATCTAGTCCCACCTGCCAGCACCCGGCCCATATCCCTCCAAACCCTTCCTATT
>NC_057715.1:117945396-117950209 GCF_004010195.1 Chiloscyllium plagiosum | reverse complement strand
CCAAAATGCAGCACCTCGCATTTATCTGAATTAAACTCCATCTGTCACTTCTCAGCCCATTGGCCCATCTGGTCCAGATCCTGTTGTAATCTGAGGTAACCTTCTTCACTATCCACTACACCTCCAATTTTGATGTCATCTGCAAACTTACTAACTGACGCTCACATCCAAATCTTATCCGTCTCATCGTTTCCTATTCATGTGCCTGTTCAAAAGTCTTTTTAATGTTGTAATTGTATCTGCGCCTACCACTTCCTCTGGCAGTTCATTCCACATGTGAACCATCCTCTGTTTGAAAATGTTGCCCCTCAGGTCCCTTTTAAATCTTTCTTCACTCACCGTAAAATTATGCCCCTCCATTGCCCTGGGGATACGACTTTTGCCTTCATCTTATCGATGACGCTCATGATTTTATAAATCTCTATAAGGTCAGCTCTCAACCTCCTACACTCTGGTGAAAAAGTCTCAGCCTATTCAGTCTCTCCTTATAACTCGAACCCTCCAGTCCTGGTAACATCTTGGTAAATTGTTTCAGAACTCTCTCCAATTTAACAATATCCTTCCTGCAGTAGGATAACCAGAACTGTACACAGTACTCCGGAAGATGCCTCACCAATGTCCTGTACAACCTCAACGTGACATCCCAACAACGATACCCAATGTCTGAGCAATGAAGGCCAGTGTGCTAAATGCCTTCTTAACCATCCTGTCTACCTGTGATGCAACTTCCAGAGAATTATGTACTGAACCCCTAGCTCTCTCTGTTCAACAGCACTACCTTGCCATTAATTATATAAGTCCTGCCCCTATCTGTTTTATCAAAATGCAGCACCTCACATTTATCCAAGTTAAGCTCTATCCGTCACTCCTCAGCCCATTGACCCAATTAATCAAGATCCCTTTGTAATCTTTGATGACCTTCTTCACTGTCGACTATATGACCAATTTTGGTGTCATCTGCAAACTTATTAACTATATCGCCTAAATTCTTATCCATATTGTTAGTTTGATAAACGAAAGTGGACCCAGCATTGATCCCTGTGGAATACAGCTGGTCACAGGCCTCCAGTACGAAAAACCACCACCACCACGACTCTGTTCGATATCTTTAGCTCATGGACTATGTCTGACTCCTTGAAAATGTTCAATATTTTGGCCTCGTGTGTTTTCTGTGGCAGAGAATCCCATAGACTCCCAGTGCTCTGATCAGCAGGAAAATCATCCCTACAAACTCTACGGACAGGAACTTTTCTCTCTGCTTGTGTGTGTGTGTGTGTGTATAGGCGCATTTTATAAGGAGTTTAGAGTCTTAACTAATAGTTATTTGTCGATCATTCATAATTGTTTTTCCATTGCTCGAATTTATTTATTGCATCTATTTAGTTGTAAGAAGTAATTAATGCTTGTTCAGAACAGAAACCTGCGTTCCTTCAACCTGGGTATGAAGGTCAGGTAAATTGGGAATTCTGCGCACTTCCTAAAATCTTTACCTTTTGTGATGCCCCTGGGAATCCCCTCTGGGGATTGATTTTCAGCGTGCTACTTCAGTGAGGCATAACTTCAAGAGGTAATCAGACTAGCCATGGTCTAACTGCATGGTGGAACAGAGTTATGGTGCTGAGTGACCCAGTCATGCTCCATCTGATCATTTCAATCCCTGGTTTATTGGTTAGGTCCTTGACTTGCATTCAGTTAAGTTAGAAGACAGTTGATCAATTTCCAAAGCATTGGCTTTGGTTATGACTGTGGGAAGAGGAATGTATGGGTAATCGATCCACTGCATTCCATGAGTCGCACCAGCAGTATGGTTTCAATCACCACAATGACAAATGATATGCCATCTGGGATCAGAGACTTTCACAAGGCTTCTTTAATGAACTGCAATTTTTAAAAATTATAACACAAACTTATTCTTTAACAAAATGGCAAACACTGTTTAATATCTCAGGTACTCTCCAGAATTAGAGCTGTGCCCCCCCCAATCCTCTCACTCACATATCAACAAAAAGACAAACATTAAAAAGAGGAAAAACGTCTCGCTTGGCCAAAAGTCTGAAAACAGTAGCTAGAATTTGATGACTTCCCATAGTTTGCTAGGTTTCTGATTGATGAAGTTGAAATGCTGACGATGGTAGCCTGATGGAATTCAGGCTGAGTCCCAGTCTTTGGGAAGTGGCTGCAGTTCAGCTTTTCAGAGTTAACCAAATAATCAGCAATACTGATATTTGGAAGTATTGTCAGGTTTCCAGAATTCCTATTGAGGATGAGAGGGAGACTTTTTTTTTCTAGATTAGATTACTTACAGTGTGGAAACAGGCCCTTCGGCCCAACAAGTCCACACCGACCCGCCGAAGCGCACCCAGACCCATTCCCCTACATTTGCCCCTGCACCTAACACTACGGGCAATTTAGCATGGCCAATTCACCTAACCTGCACATTTTTGGACTGTGGGAGGAAAGCGGAGCACCTGGAGGAAACCCACGTAGACACGGGGAGAATGTGCAAACTCCACACAGTTAGCCTGAGGCGGGAATTGAGCCCGACTTGCAGCTCCTGGGGATTCTTCCCTATGGTTACACTGGTCTTTGAAACGGAAAACTGGTGCATTGGCGCAGAGGACCTCAATGTTTTTCAAAGCTTTTATTTTCACCAATTAAATGCCATTAACTCCATTTTTAATGTCCCAGAAGTCTCTCTTGTCCTTCACTCCAAAGGGTAAACGACAGCACACACATATTGTTGATTTAATTTCCAATAAAAAACATGGGAGCCCTTTCTCAATCCAGAAACTATCCAAACAGTTCCATATCTTCCAGTTTGCACATGGTCTATAAAACATTAGGTACTCCCAATAGCATTACGGTTAGGAATGTCTTGCATCTGTTTTTGTCTCTGGTGTTCTTGTAAAATTCCCTGCTATTATAAATTGTATTTGACTGAAGCCTGGAATTAAGCTTCAAACACATTCATCCTGGCCACAGGGTTATGTCAGCAAGCTGGTTTCAGAGTTGCTTAGCTTGATGGATAATGATTGGAAAGTCTGACAGATCTGTGCTGTTCCTTAGCTTGTATTGTATGCTGAGGTACGACTGACTCTGAACGACTTGGAAAACCTTTGAGGGGCTGTTGACTCCTGTCATTTATTGTGAAATGTAATAGATCCTTCAGCATCAGTATGCTGTAGAGGAAGTTGTTGGGGATCGGTGGTGAGAGAGATTCTGAAATCTCACTCTACGTTTTGACTGTATGTCCATCCAGCTAATTCCAAAGCAGTCGACGAGGATGGCTTTATTGATTTTCGGTTGTGGGACAGTACAATCAACTGCTTTAATGTTTCATCATTGAGCTGATTAGTTCTCTCAGTGAGGTCAGGCATTGGTGCATACAGTCACAAGACCATTCTCTGACACACATACCTTGATGTGGAGTTGTCACTGTTGGGACTAGGGTGGGCAAAGTCAGAAATCACATGACACCAGGTTATAGTCTAACAGGTTTATTTGAAATCGGTAGCTTTCAGAGCGCCTGACAAAGGGCTACGCTCCGAAAGCTTGTGATTTCAAACTAACCTGTTGGACTACAACCTGGTGTCGTGTGACTGTTGCCAGTTATCTTGGGCAAGTAACTCTGCTGCCTTGTCCATTGTTAATGCGTCTATTTGTTCTTTTTTTTAATTTGGTAGTTTCTGCGAGAAGATCTCAACTACCAAGATGCAGCAGCAAAGCACAGCACGTTTCACGGAGGCGACAAACTGATCAGCGTGGAGGACCTGTGGAAATCATGGAAAAGTTCAGAAGGTAAATGCAGACACTGCAGCTACTGCTGGAGAGTTCTGACTGCCGGGCTCTGGTCAACACTCAGCAACTTGATGTGCCAATATCCTGCTTAGGGATTTGGCAGCATCTCAGGTGTGGGCACAGACACGTGCAGAGCATCCTTAGCATCACTGCATTGTCCATTCCACCACTGACGTTACATCAGCATACACGTCGCAACCAAAGATGTACAGAATCCCCACATTATCACACAGAACACTCCAGGGTCAGATATGTGCCGAATCCTCTCACCATAGGGCCAGATACATTATCTCACTGCACTCCCTGGGGTCAGTGACATCTAGAATCCCCACATTATCACATTGCACTCCCTGGGGTCAGTGACATATAGAATCCCCACATTATCACACTGCATTCCCTGAAGTCAGTTACATATAGAATCCCCACATTATCACACTGTGCTCCCTGGAGTCAGTTACATATAGAATCCTCACATTATCGCACTGCACTCCCTGGAGTCAATGACATATAGAATTCTCACATTATCACACTGCACTCCCTGGAGTCAATGACATATAGAATCCCCACATTATCACACTGCACTCCCTGGAGTCAGTGACATATAAAATCCACACATTATCACACTGTGCTCCCTGGAGTCAGTTACATATAGAATCCCCACATAATCACACTGCACTCCCTGGAGTCAATGACATATAGAATCCCCACATTATCACACTGCACTCCCTGGAGTCAGTTACATATAAAATCCCCATATTATCACACTGCGCACCCTGCGGTCAGTTACATATGGAATCCCCACATTATCACACTGCACTCCTTGGGGTCAGTGACATATAGAATCCCACATTATCGTACTGCACTCCCTGGAGTCAGTGACATTTGGAATTCCCACATTATCACACTGCACTCCCTGGAGTCAATGACATATAGAATCCCCACATTATCACACTGCACTCCTTGGGGTCAGTGACATATAGAATCCCACATTATCGCACTGCACTCCCTGGAGTCA
>NC_057715.1:117944476-117945302 GCF_004010195.1 Chiloscyllium plagiosum | reverse complement strand
GTCAGTTACATATAGAATCCCCACATTATCACACTGCACTCCCTGGAGTCAGTTACATATAAAATCCCCATATTATCACACTGCGCACCCTGGGGTCAGTTACATATGGAATCCCCACATTATCACACTGCAAACCTTGGGGTCAGTGACATATATAATCCCCACATTATCACACTGCACTCCTTGGGATTACTTACATATAGCATCTCCATATTATCACTCTGCACTCCCTGGAGTCAGTTATATATAGAATCCCCACATTATCACACTGTGCTCCCTGGAGTCAGTTACATATAGAATCCCCACATTATCACACCACACTCGTTGGGGTCAGTTACATATAGAATCCCCACATTATCACACTGCACTCCCTGGAGTCAGTGACATAGAGAATCCCCACATTATCACACTGCACTCCCTGGGGTCAATGACATATAGAATCCCCACATTATCACACCGCACACCTTGGGGTCAGTGACACATATATTCCCCATATTATCAAACTGCGCTCCCTGGGGTCAGTTACATATGGAATCCCCACATTATCACACCGCACACCTTGGGGTCAGTTACATGTATAATCCCCACAATATCACACTGCACTCCATGGGGTTAGTTACATATAGCATCTCCATATTATCACACTGCACTCCCTACAATCAGTTACATATAGAATCCCCACATTATCACACTGCATTCCCTGGAGTCAATGACATATAGAACCCCACATTACCACACCGCACTCCCTGGAGTTACTTACATATAGAATCCCCATATTATCACACTGCATTCTTTGGGGTCAGTGACATATAGAATCCCCATATTA
>NC_057715.1:117943213-117943976 GCF_004010195.1 Chiloscyllium plagiosum | reverse complement strand
CTGCACTTGGAGTATTGTGGTATTGTGGACAGTTCTGGTCACCACATTATAGGAAGGATGTTGACCATTGAAAAGGATTCAGAGGAGATTTACTAGGATGTTGCCTGGTATGGAGGGAAGGTCTTATGAGGAAAGGCTGAGAGACTTGAGGCTGTTTTTGTTAGAGAGAAGAAGGTTAAGAGGTGACTTAATAGAGGCATATAAGATAATCAGAGGGTTAGATGGGGCGGACAGGGAGAGCCTTTTTCCTTGGATGGTGATGGCTAGCACGAGGGGACATAGCTTTAAATTGAAGGGTGATAGATATAAGATAGATGTCAGAGGTAGGTTCTTTACTCAGTGAGTAGTAAGGATGTGGAATGCTCTGCCTGCAATAGTAGTGAAGTTGCCAACATTAAGGGCATTTAAATGGTCATTAGATAAACATATCGATAAAAATAGAATAGTGTAGGATAGCTGGGCTTCAGATTGGTTTCACAGGTTGGCGTAACATCGAGGGCTGAAGGGCCTGTACTGCGCTGGAATGTTCTATGTTCTATCTCTCCTGAACAGTCTGGCCCTAATTCTCAGACAATGCCCCTAGTTCTGCAACCACCACCCAGTGGAAATAGTTTATCTTTCTCTACCCTGTCTTTTCCTGTTAATAGGAGAAAGTGATTCTCCTGTTCCTTGGATGCTGCCTGACCTGCTGCGCTTTTCCAGCAACACATTTTCAGCTCTGATCTCCAGCATCTGCAGACTTCACTTTCTCCTATTAACAGGA